>NW_026575359.1:0-52269 GCF_028641065.1 Leucoraja erinaceus | reverse complement strand
GAATCTCTGTTCTCTTTTCAGTTTGACATATTTCCTATAACATGGTGCCCAGAACTGAACACAATATTCTAAGTGCGGTCTCACCAACGTCTTATACAACTGCAACATGACCTCACAACTTCTATACTCAATACTCTGACTGATGAAGGTCAAAGTGCCAAAATACGTTTTGACCACCTGATATACCTGCAATACGACCTTCAAGAAACCATACAACCAACCATCTCCTTCTTAAAGGAATGTATTTTAATTGTGAGGCTGTGGCCACTGATCCTAGACTCTCCCACTAGTGGAAACATCATCACCAAATCCACTCCATCCAGGTTTTTACCAGGCTGGGACAGACGGCAACAGCCTCACACTGTCCCAAAGCTCGTGTCCCATCCTGCATAACCCAAGGCAGCAGCGACGTTATAGGAGAGGGAAAGCTCCGTAACAAAGTAGCTCACAATGGTTTGGGTAACATTCACTCTTCCCCCACTGCCCCCCACTCCTTTCCTATGTTCCTTCCACCCATAAACCTCACTCTGCCTTTACATATATCCATCTAAACCTGTCCTGTACTGTCCAAATGTCTCTTAAACATAAGGATAGTCCCAGCCTTAACTACCTCCTCAGGCAACTCATTACATACACCCAGCACCCTTTGTGTGAAAAAGCTACCTCAGATTCCTGTTAATTTTTGAAATATTGGTCATAACCTTGGGTCAAAAATGCTCAAATATAAAGATCAGAGACCATCTGAGAGCATCTAAAACCCCTGAGCATTTTTCTTACATCTAGCTTGTCCAGCCCTTTTATTGTTTTATATGTTTCCATCCTACAGTGTGTCACTTCATCAGTAAACCCACAGTGTGTCAGTCCATCTGTACTACCCCACAATGTCACTGAAGAGAGGGGGGAGTTCAGTGCGAATGTGTTGGCAAAAGGGAGAGATAGAAGTTTCAGATACATACAAGAGAAACGGAGGCAGAGATGCAGTGAGGGTGAGAGGGGAGGGAAGGGTAAGGGGTGGTGGGAGGTTGGCAGGGGGCGGAGCATAGAGGGAATATTGAGAGGGTAGGAGAGAGAGAGAGAAGATGAGGGGGTTCTAATAGAAACATATAACATTATAAAAGGACTGGACAAGCTAGATGCAGAAAAAATGTCCCCAATGTTTGGCGAGTCCAGAACCAGGGGCCACAGTCTTAGAATAAAGGGGAGGTGATTTAAGACTTAGGTGAGAACAAACCTTTTCACTCAGAAAGTTGTGAATTTGTGGAAATCCCTGCCACAGAGGGCAGTAGAGGCCAAGTCACTGGATGGATTTAAGAGAGAGTTAGATCGAGCTCTGGTGGCTAATGGAATCAAGGGATGTGGGGAGAAGGCAGGCACGGGTTATTGATTGGGGATGATCAGCCATGATCACAATGAATGGCGGTGCTGGCTCGAAGGGCCGAATGGCCTCCTCCTGCACCTACTTTCTATGTTTCTATGTTTCTAACAGTTCAGAGAGGAGACAGCAGTAAGAATGGATGGAGGGAGAAAGGAAGGAGGGAGATGTGCTGCATCTCTCGCCGTTTTATTTAGGTCTAGAACAATTATGAGGCGGCAACGTTTCTGTTCTCTGTGTGTCACGAGTCTTTGGGATATGCCTCCTTTGATGTGATGAATGCAGAGAATGTTATTGTCCCAGGGCAAAGTCAGGTACATTACAGGCAAGCAAGGAGTGAATGGTTACGGGGGTCGCCGGGCCTGTGGGGTTGAGGTTACGGTCAGAGGGGCCGCGATCGCATTGAGTGGTGAAGCAGAGTAGATAGTGCATTTTAGTCTCAGGCGAAATGTTGAACCAATTCCTCAACCTGTGGACAAAAGTCGCTCAGTCTACCTTCAAACTGGGCACCAGAAGCCCTGAGAGGGTCCCTGGTTGTCTTGCTGAGTGAAATGCATTGAAGGAAATCAGATAAACAACATGAGGTGGAAAGTTGCTTCAGAATGTGTTTGGAAAAATATTCCCTTTGCTGGAACAATGCCGCTCCTAATTTCCATCCATCAGTAACTACGCAATTCCCAGTCTTTGGAGTTTACCGATCAATTCCCTGAATAAATCACAACCTGTCTCAACGGGGATTTAAATTGGCTGATGTCATCTGTTTGCGAATAATATCAAAACCTCTATTTTTAAGCTCTGTTGAAACTGTACAGTCCCGGTGGAGACGGGATATGGTATAAAATCTCAGGGAATCTTCTGTCCCAGCATTTCATTCCGAGAGATTACCTCTCGCTCACAGGGACACGTCGCTGGACAGATAAAATGGGGGGGAATCTGAAGGAATATGACAACGTGGAGAAAATATTTTATATCATAATTGCTGTCGTTGGAGTCCCTGGTAAGTAAGCAGAACAGTTCAAATGTTATAACTTTGTGCGTTATCATATGTTGACCTGATTCTCATCATGTAACAATTTCCCCAACTGATGATCATAGTTCAAGAATATGTGACGTATATCAATACGTTCGGTGAAACATTTTTAAATTAACGCTGTGATTTTTCTTGTTTTCAGACAGCCAAAACTAACCCCCCGTTTCTCTCGCAGCCGGGACATACTATAATGTTGTTCCTGCCTTCAGTGGCATTCCCGATGCTATAAGAATGCAGGGTGACTTGGATAGGTTGGGTGAGTGGGCAGATGCATGGCAGATGCAGTTTAGAAACATAGAAGCATAGAAATTAGGTGGTTTAATGTGGATAAATGTGAGGTTATCCACTGTGGTATCAGCCAATGAAAGTATGCATGTGGGTGCAGCAGGCAGTGAAGAAAGCGAATGACATGTTGGCCTTCATATCAAGCGGAGTTGAGTATAGGAGCAAATAGGCCCTCCTGCAGTTGTACAGAGCCCTGGTGAGACCACACCTGGAGTATTGTGTGCAGTTTTGCTCACTAATTTGAGGAAGGACATTCTTGCTATTGAGTGACTGCAGCATAGGTTCACCAGGTTAATTCCCGGGATGGCGGGACTGCCATATCCCGAGGGAATGGAGCCGTTGGGCTTGATAACACTGGAATTTAGAAGGATGAGAGGATATCTTATTGAAATACATGAGATTATTAAGGGTTTTGCCACGCTAGAGGCAGGAAACATGTTCCCGATGTTGGGGGAGTCCAGAACCAGGAGCGACAGTTTCAAAATAAGGCGTAAGGCATTTAGAACTGAGATGAGGAAACACTTTTTCACCCAGAGGGTTGTGAGTCTGTGGAATTATCTGCCTGAAGGCGGTGGAGACGAGTTATCTGGATACTTTCAAGAGAGAGCTAGATAGGGCTCTTAAATATAGCGGAGTCAGGGATATGGGGAGAAGTCAGGAATTGGGTACTGATTGTAGACAATCAGCTATGATCACATTGAATGGCGGTGCTGGCTCGAATGGCCTACTCTTGCACCTATTGTATTTAGACATTTGTCTATTGACCTTGCCCAGAGTTAGCCCCAGTGCTCGGGACAGGCAGCTCTCCGGGACGGTGTGACTCGGAGGGGTTTACATTGTGAAGTTCACAGTGTCTGAGTTATTGATCAGTGAACACACGCTCCTGCAGACACGTCTCACTGTGGAGTCCGTCACAGTCGGAATCCACCGCCTGTTAATCAATAATTGGATCCATCTCCTGGACCAGTGGCCGCGGATCTATAATTGGATCCATCTCCTGGACCAGTGGCCGCGGATCTACCGGCTGTGTGTGTGTTGTTACTGAACTGAACTCCCTGTGGAATGAATCCATTAACTGCTCTGCTGCCGGATTCTAAGTTGTCCCTGCCTTCCCTCTGGAACCCTCCTCGTCCCCATCAGATGCCGAGTTCCCAGAGTCCTGTTTAAACGCGGCCGGTCACGGGTAAGTCTGTGAAACCGGCCCCATCAGTGACTATGAGCGGGGTTAACTATAGAAAGGACCATTCCGCCTATTGTAGCGGGTTCCCTCCCCGCCCTTTACCCCGCTCGTCGCCTTATCTCTTCTCCCCTGAAGCAGGCAGGTAGGGCACAGTCGGAGCCGCGTTTGACATTGTTAAACTTGCAGCCGCGCACCGACTCCAACACTCCTGATCTTTAGCTGAAAGTCGAAAGTTCAGCCCCGGAGAATGTGTTCAGTAAATGCCCAGTGTCCGTTCCCTTGTCTTTCCGCAGTAAATTTAGTGGCGATTGTGATCCTGTCCCGGGGAAAGTGCGGCCTCTCCACCTGCACCACTCGCTACCTGGTGGCCATGGCAGCGGCCGATCTACTGCTCCTGATCACTGAGGTCATTTTGTATCAGATCAAATATCATTACTTTTATTGGAGTTTCCTGTCCATCTACCCTGTGTGCAGTGTTCACCTTGTACTGAGGTTTGCAGCGACAGACTGTTCTGTCTGGTTCACCGTCACTTTCACCTTTGATCGGTTTGTCGCCATTTGTTGCCAGAAGCTGAAAACTAAATATTGCAGCGGGAAAACTGCGGCTGCGGTTCTCGCAACAGTCGGCGTTCTGTTCAGTCTGAAAAACATTCTCCGCTACTTCACAAAAGAACCCCAGACAATCATTGACAATGTCCCGTGGGGCTGTGACATGGTGGCCAGTTATTTCACTGACCCCGGGTGGGTGGCATTTGACTGGATCGACACGGTTTTAACTCCGCTCCTCCCTTTCGCTGTAATCCTGCTGCTCAACGCTCTGACAGTCCGGCACATTTTAGTGGCCAGTCGGGTCCGTAAGGGTCTGAGGGGTGAGAGCAAGGGGGAGAACCGCAGAGACCCGGAGATGGAGAGCAGGAGGAGGTCTGTGGTTTTACTCTTCACCATCTCCGGCAGCTTCATCCTCCTGTGGCTGACGCTGGTTGTATTCTTCGTCTATTATCAGATCACAGGAATTGGAAAAGTTCGGAATGATTCTCAACGGATCTTTGCTGAAGTCGGGTTTTTGCTGAGGAATCTCAGCTGCTGCACGAACACATTTATTTACGCGGCGACCCAGTCCAAGTTCAGAAAGCAGGTGACGAGCGCGGTGAAATATCCGCTCACCACAGTGTTTCGGCTCATGAATAAATCCGCGCCCTGAGCGCCCCCCAGAGGCGGCCGCGGTCTCTCCGCTCCGGGCTCCGGCTCCAGTGTAGATGTTGACCATCATCTGGACACTGGATAAGGAGGAGGAGGAGGGGGGCAGGGGGGTTGGTTGGGTGGGGGGGGGGGGGGGGGGGGGGGGGGGGGGTGGTGGCCACTTTGTTGCGCACGCTGAGAACAGGAGGCAAAGGTTGCCATCTTGAAACGGCCCCCAAACATTTTCTCCCCCCCTCTCTCTCTCTCTCTATCCCTCTCTCTCTCTCTCCCCTCATTCTCTCTCCCTCTCTCTCTCTGTCCCTCTCTCTATCTCTATCTCTACCTCTCTCCCTCTCTCTCTCTCTCTCTCTCTCTCTCTCCCTCTCCCCCTCCTCTCTCTCTCTCTCTCTCCCCTTCTCTCACTGGCACCCTATCTCTCTCTCCCCCTCCCCCTCCTCTCTCTGCCTCTTTCCCCTGTTTCTCTCCCCCTCTCTCTGATCTGATACTCCACCACCCTTGTAGATGATGACCGTAATGGGGACTCTGAATAAGGGGGAATGGTGAAATGTTTGTACAATTTGTAAAAGTATGTGTTAAATTGGTCTCTAGGTGCAGAAATTTATCACAAATAGGAGAAATACGTGGGAAGATTCTATTTAGTTTTATTTTGGAGTAATGTAATCTGTGTAAGACTTTAACTTGTATTAAAGCATGTCTGGCATTTAACGAGCATTGATGTATATATTGTAGACTTTCGTCACAAATATCTTTCGTTATAGGTTGACCTAATTCATTTTCCCATGCGCATCTATATAATTCCATCGATGGTACCTGGCTGTATAAGAGGGTGTTATAAATATGTTATATTTTTTCAGTGTTAGGTTGCTTATTCAAACATTCATCAAGAATTTCTGGTTCCCTAGTCCTATAAACATGTGTATTAGATTTAACGTAATCTCTAATTTGTAGATATCTGAAGAAATTATTTGAGTGTAGTCCATAGATCTGTAGTAACTCTTGAAATGAAAGAAAAATGCCTCTCTAATAAAGATGTCCAATCGTTTTAATTCCGTAATGTTTCCATTGTGTGAAACCTTTATCCAATATCCCTCCCTTATCTGTCGCGTTGCCCCATCTCACGCTCCACCCTCTTTCTTCCGCGCGCTCTCTCTCTCTATCACCTAACTCTCCCCGTCTCTCTCTCTCTCTCTCTCTCTCTCTCTCTAATCCCCCCCATCGTTCTTTTCCCTCTCTCTCTCTCCTGTCTCTCCCACCCCCTCTCTCCCACTCTCTACCCCTCTCTCTCCCCTATCCCTCTCGCCCTATCCCTCTCCCCCTCACTCTCTGCCACCTCTCATCCCCCCCTCCGCCTCTCTCCACCTCTCTCAATTCAATTCAATTCAATTCAATTCAATTCAATTCAATTCAATTTAATTGTCATTTGGACCCCTTGAGGTCCAAACGAAATGCCGTTTCTGCAGCCATACATTACAAACAAATAGACCCAAGACACAACATAATTTACATTTTACATAAACATCCATCACATCGCTGTGATGGAAGGCCAAAACAACTTATCTCTCCACTGCACTCTCCCCCCCCGATGTCAGAGTCAAAGTCAAAGCCCCCGGCTGGCGATGGCGATTGTCCCGCGGCCATTAAAGCCACGCCGGGTGGTGCAAGGTCGCACACCGGGTTCTTGATGTTAGAGCCCCCGGCGTGCGCTCGCAGAGTCCCGCGGCCATTCCAAGCCGCGCGGGGCGGTGATGTAAGGCCCCGCTCCAGGAGCTCTTCAACCCCGCAACTCGGGCGGGAGAAGTCGCCGTTGCAGGAGCCCTGAAAAGCGGTCTCCCTCCAGGGACCCGCGGGCTCCCGGTGCCGCCGTCCGCCAGACCCGCAGTTGCAGCCTCCGAATCTCCGGAGGTCGGGCCGCAGCAGCAGCAGCGCTCCACCACCGATCCACCCGCTCTGGACTCGGCCAGCTCCGCGACGAGGTGAGTCGGCACCAGAGTCCCCGGTCTTCTCCTGTTGGAGGCCGCTCCACATTGCAGCCCCAACAGTGCAGGGAAATCCACAAATTCACAACTCTCTGGTTGAAAACGTTGGCCTCTCCTTTATTCTAAGATTTTCGCCCCTGATTCTGGACTCGCCCAGCATTGGGAACGGTTTTCCTGCATCTAGCTTGTCCAGTGCTTTTATAATTGTATATTTTTCAGTACGGATGGTTCAAACAAAGTCCCCGTATCTAAAGGGCGGCCAACAAACCGGTCCCGCGCGCGTACGGTACAGATCCGATTTTGATCATGAATTGATCATGGGGTACAAGGACATGGTAGACCAATCGAATAACTACGTTGGTTCTGTCTCCACTAAGTAAGAAATAAATAATCTGCCGGAAATAGCAGGGGAACGGGGGTCAAGTGTGATGGAACTGAGTGAAATCCAGGTTAGCCGGGAAGTAGTGTTAGGTAAATTGAATGGATTAAAGGCCGATAAATCCACAGGGCCAGATAGGTTGCATCCCAGAGTATTTAAGGAATTAGCCCCAGAAATAGTGGATGCATTAGTGATCATTTTTCAAAACTCTTTAGATTCTGGAGTAGTTCCTGAGTATTGAAGGGTAGCTAATGTAACCCCACATTTTAAAAAGGGAGGGAGATAGAAAACGGGGAATTACAGACCAGTTAGTCTAACATCGGTCGTGGGACAATTGCTAGAGTCAATTATTAAAGATGGAATAGCAGCACATTTGGAAAGTGGTGAATACAATGGACTAAGTCAGCATAGAATTGTTCAAGGATGTCGAGAATTTTTCGAGGATCCACCAGTAGAGTGGATAAGGGGAACCCAGTGGATGTGTTATTTCTGGACTTTCAGAAGGCTTTCGACAAGGTCCCACATGAGAGATTAGTATGCAAACTTAAAGCACACGGTATTGGGGGTTCAATATAGATGTGGGTAGAGAACCACCTGGCAGGCAGGATGCAAAGTGGAGGAGTAAACGGATCGTTTTCAGAATGGCAGGCAGTGACTAGTGGGGTACCGCAAGGCTCGATGCTAGGACCCCAGCTATTTACAAAATATATTAATGATTTGGACGAGGGAATTGAATGCAAAATCTACAGGTTTGCGTATGACACAATGCTGGGGGGCAGTGTTAGCTGTGAGGAGGATGCTAGGAGGCTGCAAGGTGACTTGGATAGGTTGTGTGAGTGGGTATATGCATGGCAGATGCAGTGTAATGTGGATAAATGTGAGATTATCCACAGGTGCTAATACTGGAAAGTAAAATATTATCTGAATGGTGGCCGATTGGTAAACATAGAAACATGGATAATAAGTGCAGGAGTAGGCCATTCGGCCCTTCGAGCCTGCACCGCCACTGAATATGACCATGGCTGATCATCCAAATCAGTATCCCGTACCTGCTTTCTCTCCATACCTCCTGATCTCTTTAGCTCCAATGGCCATATCGAACTCCCTCTTTAATATAGCCAATGAACTGGCCTCAAATACATTTCGTGGCAGAGAATTCCAGAAATTCACCACTATCTGTGTGAAAAATGTTTTTCTCATCTCAGTCCTAAAATATTTCCCTTTTATCCTTATACTGTGACGCCTATTTCTGGACTTCCCCAACATCTGAAACAATCTTCCGGCATCTAGCCTGTCCAAACCCTGCAGAATTTTGTAAGTTTCTATAAGATCTCCCCTCAATCTTGTAAATTCTAGCGAGTACAAGCCGAGTCTATCCAGTCTTTCTTCATATGAAAGTCCTGACATCCCAGGAATCAGCCTGGTGATCCTTCTCTGTACTCCATCCATGGCAAGAATGTCCTTCCTCAGATTAGGAGACCAAAACTGTACGTAATACTCCAGGTGTGGTCTCACCAAGACCGTGTACAACTGCAGTAGAAACTCCCTGCTCCTATACTCAAATCCATTTGCTATGAATGCTAACATACCATTCGCATTCTTCACTGCCTGCTGCACCTGCATGCCTACTTTCAATGACTGGTGAACCATTACACCCAGGTCTCGGTGCATCTCCCCTTTTCCTAATCGGCCACCATTCAGATAACAGTCTACGAACATTGACTTCTCTAATTTCAGGTAGTCCTTATTTTCACCTCCCCTTCTCAGCTCTTCCTCAGCCCACTGGCTTCACCTCACCCCCACCCCATCCCCACCCCCACACTCAGATCAGTCTGAAGAACGGTCTCGACCCGAAACGTTGCCTATTTCCTTCGCTCCATAGATGCTGCCTCACCCGCTGATTTTCTCCAGCAGTTTTGGCTGCCTTCCGTTGCTCCAGCATCTGCAGTTCCCTCTAAAACATCAAGGCAACTAAGTATCACTTTACCTGATGCCCTAGTACGTTGTTAATGAATCTGCCAGTCAGTGATGCAGTGGATTTACTGAGTGGGGGACCGGCCTCCGCCTGCGCGCGCACAGTGATGATGAGCGGATAAAACATGGTGGGAAATGTCAAGGACAATGGCGCCACTGATGTTCTACAGAGGTGAGAGTGAGAGTGGAGGAATATTGGAATCAATAACGGGAATAGCACCGGTGGAGAACATTCGGTTAACACGGTACAAATGATTCAATATGTTAATCCACCTACTGTCCTGGGTCCGTGGGCCTGCGGCTGATAGCTCTTCAAGTACTGATTGATAAAACATACATCTATTGATCCCCATGAACACGTCATCAGTGATGTAACCTGGGGTCATTGGGTGTTTCGAGTCTTTCAACATCAGAAACCCTCACCCATGCGACCCAACCGTGGTTCAAATGCATTCGCTCCTCCCCATGGACCTTCTCTCCTGATCCAGAGCCAAGTACACTTCTCAATGTTGTGTGAACGCGATGTCGTTGCTGCCTCTCCCGATCTCCGCATATAGTTCCCACCCCATCATATTATGCCCCCCTTTTTTCCTCATTTTCCCTTCGAAGCTTCATCCAAAAACGCGCAACTGATGTCTTATTTTGCTTCGAACAGCATCTCCCCCTTACTCAATCCAGTGATTCGCTCAAATTTCAGTGCCTTCGATAGCGAAAAAGATAAGGGCCTGTTCCACTTGGCCGTAATTTGTGCCTAATTTGCGCGTCATGTGTAAAATAGGCCGACGCGTCGTGATGCGTGGGCTGCGCGTGGGTGACGCACGGATAGCGCATGGTGAGGCGTGGAATCGCATGCGGTGGCGCGCGGTGCTCCAGGATTTCGTAGATTTCGATGCGACACGGAATCCGTCTTCTCCCTATTTAGACACATACTGAGCAGGGAAACGTGAGCCAGACACATGGTAGGCAAGGGCGGGACAATGGCGCGACTGGTTCAGTTACTGCATCACAGGAGCAGAGACACATGTTCGATCCTGACATCGACTGCTTTTGAGTGGATATTCCCAGGTTCTCCTTCTGAGCGAGGGGGAAGGGGGTCCGATTGTGGCTCGGGTTTCACAACAAATCCCAATGATGTGCGGGGTTGCAGGTTAGTTAGTTCTGTCCTGAGTGTGCACGGAGTGGATGCCAAACCGTAGTGCTGTCCGTACTAACCCATAGTAGGTCGCTTCATCAGTGGATTTTCCCACAGTTCATTATTCCATCAGTACTAACGCACAGTGCGTCATTCCATCAGCTCCAGCCCGCAATGTGTTATTCCATCAGTACTACCCGACGGATTGTCATTGCATCAAATTTACCCCACGTGTTTTCGTTCCGCCCCGTAGTGGTTTTAGATTAGATTAGATTAGATTCGAGTAGATTAGATTAGATTAGATTAGATTAGATTAGATTAGATTAGATTAGATTAGATTAGATTAGATTAGATTAGATTCCTTTATTGTTATTCAGACCTTTCGGTCTGAACAAAATTTCGTTGCCTGCAGTCATACATATAATAATAAATTACAAAACATACAATAGACACAAATTAACATCCACCACAGTGAGTTCACCAGGCACCTCCTCACTGTGATGGAGGCAAAAGTCTTAAAGTCTCTGCCTCTTCCCTCCTTGTTTTACCTCGTTCCCACTCTGCGCTGAGGCGATCCAGGCTTTCGTTGTTGTGACCACGCCGATTCTTTACTCAGAGAGTGGTAGCGGTGTGGAATGAGCTTCCAGTGGAAGTGGTGGAGGGAGGTTCATTGGTATCATTTAAAAATAAATTGGATAGGCATATGGATGAGAAGGGAATGGAGGGTTATGGTATGAGTGGAGGCAGGTGGGACTAAGGGGAAAAAACGTTGTTCGGCCCGGACTTGTAGGGCCGAGATGGCCTGTTTCCGTGCTGTAATTGTTATATGGTTATATGGTTATATGGTTATATGAAGGTGAGTAAGTCCCGCGGCTCAACCGAGTTCCGCGAACGGGCCGGTTCAAGCTCCGTGGCCCGGGGTGGTCGAAGCTGCCGAAGATGCCGCCCTCCAGTCCAGCGGACGCGGCTGTAGTTGCGGGAGCTCCGGAAAAACAGGTCACCAACCTGTGACCTGCGAGCTCCCGACGATGTCCTCCACTGGGCCCGCGGCCGAGCCCCGAATTCAGGTCGCCGCCGCCGGAACGCGTTACCTACCATCCCGCGTTGCGTTATTCCATCAATACTATCCCGGTGTGTCACTCCATCAGTACTATCCCCACAGTCTGTGACTCCATTAGTACCACCCCAGTGTCCTCTTCCATCAGAATAAATCCATCGTTTGTCACATCAGCACTTTCTCAATGTGTTAGACCACCAGTACTATCCCACATTGTGCCACGGCATTAGTCCTATCACAGTATGTTACTCCATCATTACTGGCCACGGAGATTTACTTCAGCAGTAGACTATAGGTGCAGGAGTCCAATGGCCAGCACCGCCGTTCAATGTGATCATGTTTCGTGTTTCGCCCATACTTGATGGAATATTTCAGATTCAGTGGATTGTGAAGAATATTTTGAGTGTGGGTGGAGTGTTACCGAATCTGTACAACTTTCCCTCATTGGAAACATATTGAGGGTAGTGATGTGAGACAGACACGTGGTGCACTATGGCGGCAGCGCAGCGCAGGAAGTAGAGCTACTGCCACACAGCGCCAAAAATCCGGGTTGGACCCTCACTTGGATGCTATCCGTTTTGCGTTTACACTTACTCCTTGACTCCCTGTGAGTTTCCTCCAGTTGTTTCGTTTTCTCCCCTCATCCCGAAGACTTATGGCTTTGCGGGTGATTTGGATTGAGTGAAAACACCCACTGTGTGCCGGGAGCTAATGCGGACGTGGTAGAACGTGCCACCAGTGTGAAGGGATCAATGATCGGCGTCGATGGCGGAAGGATCTGTTTCGAAGGCGGAATGGCCCGGGCGCTAGGAACGGAACATAAAAACATAGAAACACAGAAAATAGGTACAGGATTAGGCCATTCGGTCCTTCGAGCCTGCACCCCCATTCAATATCATCATGGCTGATCATCCAACTCAGTATCTTGTACCTGCCTTCTCTCCATACCCCCCTGATCCCTTATGCCACAATGGCCACATCTAACTCCCTGTTAAATACAGCAAATGAACTGGCCTCAATGACCTTCTGTGGCAGAGAATTCCACAGATTCACCACTCTGTGTGTGAATTTATTTTTCTCATGTCGGTCCTAAAAGACTTCCCCCTGATCCTTAAACTGTGTGACCCCCTTGTTCTGGACTTCCCCAACATCGGGAACAATCTTCTTGCATCTTGCCTGTCCAACCCCTTAAGAATAAAACTGGTACAGCGGAAGAAAACAGAGACAAAACCTGCGGTTGAAGAGCATGAGATTGTAAAGCACATGGTATTCAAATCAATCCCATCGAACAATTGGGTTTGTTTAGGTTACAGTATAGGATTATTATTGTCACGTGTACGGAGGTTTCTCCAGCTACCCAAGCAGATCAGAATGATCACACACAGATACAATATGCTCGAACACATGTCCAATGGATGGAGCAAAGAGCAAGATGCAGAGAGCACCGCTCAGTTTTCAGCAATGTTCCGCATTGTCAACGTATATGACCCACACACTAGTTCAAGTTCAAGTTCAAGTGAGTTTATTGTCACGTGTCCCTGATAGGACAAGGAAATTCTTGCTTTGTTTCAGCACACAGAATATAGTGGGCATTTACTACAAACCAGATCAGTGTGTCGATATACTACATAATAAATATATACACACATGAATAAATAAAATGATGAAGTGCAAATAACTATTAATTGGTTATTAATAATCAAAGTTTTGTCCGAGCCATGTTTAATAGCTTGATGACTGTGGGGAAGTACCTATTCCTGAACCTGGTTGTTGCAGTCTTCAGGCTCCTGTACCTTCTACCTGAAGGTAGCAGGGAGACGAGTGTGTGGCCAAGATGGTGTTGGTCTTTGATGATACTGCCATCCTTTTTGAGGCAGCGACTGCGATAAATCCCCTCGATGGAAGGAAGGTCAGAGCCGATGATGGACTGGGCAGTGTTTACTACTTCTTGTAGTTTTTTCCTATCCAGGGCGCTCAAGTTGCCGAACCAAGCCACGATGCAACCTGTCAGCATGCTCCCTACTGTGCACCTGTAGAAGCTAGAGAGAGTCCTCCTTGACAAACCGACTCTCCGTAGTCTTCTGTTAGAAATATTTTCCTAACAAACGACAGTCACAGAAATTTAGATCCACCTGAATGATTAATACATGAGAGAGGATCGCACAGAATACAGGCATCTAACGAATCTCTCCGTCGAAGCAGCGCCCGAACTCATTCTTGTATACAATCGAGTAAACAAGGATGCATCGACCACAATTTAAAATCTCATCACGCAGTATCACAACTTAATCTCGTCACACTTATTACAAAGTACAAACCCACATTCAGCACATAATGTCATCCCAAGTTAGACTTGCCCATACATGATTCTTAAAGGTACAGTCCCGGATAACTATAGGAATGAATTTGTATATAATTTTCCCCCTGTTTATACAATTATCCAACAATTTATTAACAATTTCCAAAATTCCCCAATCCCGAACGCCTCCCCGGTTCCATCACAACATTGCACTTATTTTGACTTAATGCAATCTGTTCATCCGCGGGGGTCCGTTCAGGCCATGTAGGCCAATCTCCACGTCTTCTTCCTCAATTCCTTTCTGAGGAACCAACTCGTACACCATCTGCATTTTCTTTGTAAGGGCTGTTTCTATTAGTCTGTGAGGCAACACTAGAACACAGGGAATTTTACTTCGGAGTCATGTGAGTGACTACGTGAAGAACCCGCTCAGTGCGCAGGCGCGGCATTACGCCAGCAGTGCAACAGCGGCGGCAGCTGGAGTCAGGCTCTCCAGCTGCACTTTAAAACGGACCGTCAGGTAAGTAGACGGTGCGTTGGGATAACAGAGGAGAGTTGCGTTTTGTGTTTTGCAGACTTTCACAGAACATGTCTCAACGCAGAAAACTCTCACAGAGAACTGCCCGCGCTTTAACTCCACCAGAGGAGCGTTCCATTCCAGCGGGGCAGCAACCGGCGGCAGCGTCGCTCTCAGAGCATTTCGCTATCCCCGAGACCGAGCCAAGCCCAGTCTCGCCAGAGCCTGCACGGCGGACTGGGAAAGCGGCCAGGAAGACCAATCGGCCGGTCATATCCGATTCGTCGGAGGGGGACATGTCTCCGCCAAAGCGGAGGAGGGACAGCCGCCTGAGCTGCATTCAGCAGCTCCTGGAGGAGATGGTCCACCGGGAACAGCAGCGCTCCCGGGGAGACAGGACAGGTACCTCCTCCACAGTGTCTTGTGCACTGCCCTTTGCTCCCTCATACCAGGAGGCTTGCATTGGTGACCAGGGCAGGGCTGGTCTGGAACAGGTGCAGGCGGACGAAATCGGGAGTATACTAGGGGTGCAGGAACAGGAACAGCTGTTGGGTGTGGTGGACCGCTTTGTAGCAACCCCACGGGCTGGAGCACCGCTGGAGCCAAAAATGGCAGCCAGCATTAACCACCTATCCAATAAACCACTACTGGAAAAGGTGCTCGCCCAGGTGCTGGAAGAACATACAGCACCAGAAAACTGTGAGGCCCTCAAGGTAAAAAGCCTCAACAGCCAAATCTGGGGAAATGTGGGGGCCCCTATTCGGGCACAAGAACTCAAGCTACAGCGGATCCTAAGGCTCCTGACGTCAGCCATCACAGCCTTTGCTCGTTCCGTGGAGACAACGGAGATGTATACATGCCAGCAGGATGTGCTGGCATTAATGTGCACAACACAATTCGAACTCAACAATCTCCGGAGGGAAAATATAAGACCTGCCCTCAATCCCAAATTTGCAGGCTTGTGTAAAGCCCCAGCTGCGGAGGCTGATTCACTGCTATTTGGGAAAGATCTGAACAAAAAGCTGAAGGAGATGGATGAGGCATCAAAAACCTTCGGCCTAATGAAGGCAGGCCCCGGGACGAGCAGACCAAGATCCCCGACACCCAAGCGGCAGCACCCCACGGCATCCACCAGTCGACGTCCAGAATATGGGACTGGTGAACGCTTGGGGTCCGCATCTTATCCCCAAAGATCTTTTTTAGATCAGGGCCCGCCGCGGACCCCCTGGAAAATGCGCCTCCCCCCAACATCGCCAGCACGTCGTCAGAACAAAGCACTCAGAAAAATGAAAAGACAAAATCGCCAATAACCATGGAGGTAGGTGGTTCTGGTTCCTACCAGCATATAGAGAATAAGGGTGCTTTACTAACAGGGGGGAGATTACACTTGTTTAAAAAAGCATGGGGGAAGGTCACGAGTGACAAGTATATACTCAACAGCATTAGTGGATATAAAATTCAGTTTATATCAGAAATAACACCGCCAGTTCAACATTGGCCCGAAAGGGTATTTTCTCCCTCCGATAAAGAGCAACGGGAGGGACAAGCTGAACTGGTGAGACTTATAAAAAAGGGGGTCATAGAAAAGACCAAACATGAACCCTTGGAATTTGTATCCAATATATTTACCAAAACCAAAAAAGATGGTGGATGTCGCATCATCATTGACTTAACATCCCTAAACAAGTTTGTTAAGTATATACATTTCAAAATGGAAACATTTGTGACTGCTAGACAACTGAGTTCCAAAGGATACTACATGGCAAGCATTGATCTCAAAGATCCTTACTATCTAATACCCATACACAAGGATCATAGCAGATACCTAAAATGTATCTGGATGGGGCAGCTGTGGCAGTACAAAGCACTGCCTAATGGGCTCACGTCAGCCCCAAGATTGTTCACAAAAATATTGAAGCCAGCCATGGCAATATTAAGGAAACAAAAACATATTGTCATGGCATATTTGGATGATATCCTCATAGTAGGGAAAACAATGGAACTAGCTGTGGCAGCAGTCTCAGCTACAAAACAGCTCCTTGAAACTCTGGGATTCGACCTACATCCAGATAAATCTAAGTTAAATCCATCCTCTATCATGGACTACCTGGGGTTCACAATTAACTCAGTCCAAATGACTGTTACCCTGCCAAGGGAAAAGATGATTGCATTAGCACAATCATGCAATAATTTAATGGTCAACAAAAGACCAACTATTCGACAAGTAGCAACAGTAATTGGTAAAATGGTAGCAGCATTTCCGGCTACACAATTTGGACCTTTGCACTATCAAAATTTACAAAGAGCAAAGGTACAGGCACTAAAACAACATAGAGGTCACTATGATCGGGTCATGATATTACCCACTGAAGCTATATCAGAGCTACAGTGGTGGACACATAATATTTGGCATAGTTTTAGTCCTATTGTCATTACTAAACCTACTTTAGTTCTTCAGACAGATGCCAGTGCTCAAGGCTGTGGAGCAACTAACTCCATATCCAGCACAGGTGGTAGATGGACTAACCCAGAATCATCATTACTATCTACACTGGGCATTAACTATTTAGAAATGTTGGGCGCCTTTTATGGTTTAAAAGCATATGCATCAAATATGCAGCACTTGCATGTTCGATTACAAATAGATAATACTACGGTGATGGCTTATATTAACCATATGGGCGGCATAAAATCTTTATCATGCGACAAATTGGTCAATATGATTTGGCAATGGTGCGTCGAAAGACATATTTGGCTTTCAGCTACCTATCTCCCAGGTAAGCTAAACACAGTGGCAGACACCAGGTCACGAAAATTCAATGATAACATCGAATGGATGTTAAACCCTAAAGCATTTGCTAAAATTATCAAGCAATATGGAACGCCAGATATCGATTTATTTTGCATCAAGACTAAATCACCAGTTAACGATGTATGTCGCTTGGGAACCAGATCCAGAGGCAGCAGCGGTAGATGCCTTCACACTGGATTGGGGAAAGTTCTTTTTCTATGCCTTTCCTCCCTTCTGCCTTATCGGTCGGGTACTTCGTAAAATCCAGATAGACTCGACTTCTGGTATTTTGGTGGTGCCCGACTGGCCTACACAGCCATGGTTCCCAGTACTACATGACATGGAGGTGGAATCACCAATGGTGTTTCCCAGTGATCCAGGACTATTGATTCACCCCGTATCAGGCATAAGCCACCCATGCCACCAAGACATAAAACTCCTGGGTTGCAGGTTCTGAACAGACCCTACCTGGACCTAGGATTATCCGAACAAACCATCACCACCATGTCAGCATCCCTGCGAACATCCACCAAGAGGCAGTACTTAACCAGCATCAAAAATGGGAGAAGTACTGCCAGGAAACAGGTACATCATATGAAACAGCCACAGTAACCAACGTATTGGAGTTCATGGCCTATCTACACCATTGTGAAGGGATCAGCTACAGTGCCATCAACACGGCACGTCGTGCTCTTTCCGCGTACCTCAAACCAGCAGGACATCAGGCTATGGGATCCCATCTACTGGTGGTTAAACTGATGAGGGGCATTTACAACATCAAGCCCCCCAAGCCCAGGTATACCCATATTTGGGACATCAGTGTCGTCCTGACATACCTCCGGGAATGGCCACCAGCTAGATCCCTCAGCCTCGAGCAATCAACACTGAAGACGCTCATGCTGATGGCACTGGTATCTGCTCAGAGGGTCCAGTCGCTACACAAATTGAGACTGGACAACATGAAAACAACTCCAGACCAGATCACATTCATTCTACAAGGTCTGGTGAAACAAAGTAGGCCAGGAACATCCAATTCACTAGTGATATTCCGGGCCTACCCACCAGAGCCACGGTTGTGTGTGGTGACCCACCTACTACAGTATATCGACACAACCCACAACATCAGAGGTAGTGAAGAAGCCTTATGGGTCAGCCACAAAAAACCTCATGGCCGGGTAACAAGCCAAACCATCTCAAGATGGTTAAAACAGGTATTGAAAGCTGCCGGGATAGATATTAACACCTTTAAATCTCATTCCACTAGGGCAGCGTCCACATCAACGGCAGCAAGAATGGATGTACCTATTGACCTCATCCTGAATACAGCAGGATGGTCGAGGGAATCAACATTCAGAACATTCTACAATAAGCCATTGATGAAACCTGATTTATTTGCAGCCAAGATATTAGAAGCTGCAAATATTTAATTTAAGCCCGGGGGAGCAATTTATTTTTTGTTATTGTTAATAAATACCTTTTTGTTTTTCTTGAAAAACAGATTCATTGGTTAATTACGATAACACTTCCTTCCTCAAGAGCTTTCGGCAGTGAGTGAGTAAAACTGTTACACGGTTTGAAATCACAGAGCTTTGAAATCTTCACGTAGTCACTCACGTGACTCCGAAGTAAAATAGTAAGATTAAACGAGAACTTACCAGTTTGAAGTTTGATCTGTATTTTATGAGGAGTTACGATGAGGGATTACGTGCCCTCCGCTCCCACCCTCATTATATGGATCAAACTGATAAATTGATGTCTCTTTTTCTTTACTATGTTACTTCAAATACTTGTGTCTATCTGTGATTCCACACCGCTGCTTGGAAGTAATATCGCGCCTGCGCACTGAGCGGGTTCTTCACGTAATCCCTCATCGTAACTCCTCATACAATACAGATCAAACTTCAAACTGGTAAGTTCTCGTTTAATCTTACTATTTGACAACATAGTTGCAACTGTTGTTCTTTGATAAGTGGAATATTGTAGGGCCTCTGGCTGCTTTAATAGTTGCAAATATGGTTTGAAATGTTGCTTGTATGGCTCTGCTTTGGAAGAAATTGTAGCACGGCGCTGATACAGATATCTGCGTTGTGAGATTAAATATGGCGCTGGGTCCCTTTGATCGAATTAGCTAAATACCCGTTTGAACAAATACGATTCGCTGTACCTCGGCACGCATGACGATAAACTAAACGGAAAAGTTACATGAAGCCGGAAACTTGATGTCAAAGATCCAGGCAAGTATTGGGAGGTTAATTAAAATAGAAACATAGAAAATAGGTGCAGGAGTAGGCTATTCGGCACTTCGAGCCTGCACCGCCATTCAATATGATGATCATCCAACTCAGTATCCTGTATCTGCCTTCTCTCCATACCCCCCCTGATCCCTTTAGCCACACGGGCCACATCTAACTCCTTCTTAAATACAGCCAATGAACTGGCCACAACTACCTTCTGTGGCAGAGAATTCCAGAGATTCACCACTCTCTGAGTGAAAAAATGTTTTTCTCATCTCGGCCCTGAAATATTTCCTCTTATCCTAAAACTGTGACCCCTTGTTCTGGACTTCCCCCAACATCAGGAACAATCTTCCTGCATCTAGCCTGTCCAACCCCTTAAGAATATTGTAAGTTTCTATAAGATCCCCCCTCAATCTTCTAAATTCTAGCGAGTACAAGCCGAGTCTATCAAGTCTTTCTTCATATGAAAGTCCTGCCATCCCAGGAATCAGTCTGGTGAACCTTCTCTGTACTCCCCCTATGGCAAGAATGTCTTTCCTCAGATTAGGAGACCTATGCTAGGTGGAGAGAAAACATAGCGAAATGCTGGAGACATGGAGGTACAGTGATCACGGGCATGTGTTTGGCATTTAGTGAGCGCACAACCAAATATAACTGTATGTCTATGTATCGTGGGCTTGAACCTGGACAATACATTCATATGTGTGATATCCGATTCCAAGTCACGCATCTTAGTATTAGATTAGATAACCTTGAGATTAGTATGCAAACTTAAAGCACACGGTATTGGGGGTTCAGTGTGGATATTGATGTGGATAGAGAACTGGCTGGCAGACAGGAAGCAAAGTGTAGGAGTAACGGATCCTTTTCAGAATGGCAGGCATTGACCAGTGAGGTACCACAAGGCTCAATGCTGGGACCCCAGCTATTTACAATATATATTAATAATTTAAATGAGGGAATGAACGCAATATCTCCAAGTTTGGGGATAACACGAAGCGGGGGGATGCAGTGTTAGCCGTGAGGATGATGCTCGGAGGCTGCGAGGTGCCATGGATAGGTTGGGTGAGTGGGCAAATGCATGGCAGATGCAAAATAATGTGGATAAATGTGAGGTTTCCACTTTGGTGGCAAGAACAGGAAAGTAGACTATTATCTGCATGGTGGCCGATTAGGAAAGTGGGAGATGCAACGAGGCCTGGGTGTCATGGCGCGCCAGTCATTGAAAGTAGGCATGCAGGTGCAGCAGGCAGTGAATAAAGCGAATGGTATATTCACATTCAAGCAAAAGGATTTGAGTATAGGAGCAGGGAGGATCTACTGCAGATGTACTGGGTCTTGGTGAGACCACACTGGAGTATTGCGTAAAGTTTCGGTCTCCTAATCTGAGGAAATACATTATTACCATAGAGGGAGTACAGAGGAGGTTCACCTGCCTGATTCCTATGATGTCAGGGCTTTCATATGAAGAAAGACAGGATAGGCACGGCTTGTACTCGCTAGAATTTAGAAGATTGAGCGGGGATCTTATAGAAACTTACAACATTCTTAAGGGGTTGAACAGGCTAGATGCAGGACTAATGTTCCCGATGTTAGGGAAGTCCAGAACAAGGTCTCACAGTTTAAGGATAAGTGGGAAGTCTTTAGGACCGAGATGATAAAAACATTTTTCACACAGAGAGTGGTGAATCTCTGGAATTCTCTGCCACAGAATGTAGTTGAGGACAGTTTATTGGTCATATTTAAGAGGGAATTAGATGTGGCCCTTGTGGCTACAGGGATCGGGGGGTATGGATAGAAGGCTGGTACAGGATACTGAGTTGGATGATCAGCCATGATCATATTGAATGGCGGTGCAGGCTCGAAGGGCCGAATGGCCTACTCCTGCACCTATTTTCTATGTTCCTGTATGTTCCGGAATTGCATTGTCCCTTATCTGGGGGATAGTTAGTAAACTGTTTTTGCGCACGAGGAAAGATCATTAATTACACTGCCCTAAACCTGGAAGAAATAAATACAGAGATGGTGACCATCCGGAACTGAATGCCTTTGGAATGGACCAGAATGCAGTCGCCTGCATAACTGAACGGCTTCGGATTTACTACTTCTGTACCTTTGCTTATTGGAGTGGGGATAAGTGGGCGTGACCGAGGTGAGACACGTCTTTGGTTATTCTGGTGGCCGAACCGAAGGATCGTGAAGTATAGATGGATTAATGCAAGAGAGGGTAGTCCGAGTGATGTGCCGGGATGGGTTCACAATATTCTGTAATTTCCTGCTCTCTTGGATGGAGCGGTTCCCAAACTATGCTGAGATACTCCCCGATAAAATGAGTGCTATGGTGCATCTGCTGAAGTCGGTGAGAACTCGTAGTAACCTGCCAAACTCTTTGGATCTTCAAAGGAAGTAGAGACAATGGTGCGCTTACTTAGGTCATAAAGTCTTGTAATAGGTGTAAAATTAGGTTATTCGACCCATCAAATCTGCTCAGCCATTCAATCTTGGCTGATCTATCTACTTACCAGGTCTTTGGGGATGTCTTCGTTTCATAGGGAACGGGGGTCTTCCTCTTCCATAGAAACATAGAAACATAGAAAATAGATGCAGGAGTAGGCCATTCGGCCCTTCGAGCCTGCACCGCCCTTCAACATGATCACGGCTGATCATCCAACTCAGTATCCTGTACCTGCCTTCTCAATACAATACAATACAATACAATACAATACAATACAATACAATACAATACAATACAATACAATACAATACAATACAATACCGTTCATTTGTCATTTGTACCTCACATGAAGTTCAAAGGAAATTTGGTTTCTGCAGTAATACAAGAACAGAACCAAGCCACACACCAACACAATTTACACAAACATTCATCACAGTGCATCTCCTCCTCACTGTGATGGAAGGCAAAGTATTGTCTCTCCCCTGCTCTCCATTCCTCTCCCGAAGTCAAAGTCAAAGTACCCGGCGGGCGCTAGCAAGTCCCACGGCCACTTAAAGCCACGCCGGGCAATGTAAGGCCCCTCTCCAGATCACTCTCAACCCCGCAATTCGAACGGGAGAAGTCGCCGTTGCCGGTGCTCCGCAGCGCAGTCTCCCACCGGGGACCAGCGAGCTCCCGGTGTCACCATCCACCGGAGCCGGGTCGCAGCAGCGCGCCACCGCAGCTCTCCACGATCCGAAGCCTGCCAGCTCCACGATGGTAGGTCCGCAGGTCCGCAGGCTCCGTGACTTGAGCTGTCGTTTCGGTTGAAGTCCGCTCCACGGTGCTAGGCCCTAATGGCAACGGAGACCCGACACGGAAAAGGTCGTGTCCCCGTACAGGGAAGAGATATAAAAGTTTCCCCCACCCACCACCTGACCCCCACACATACACAGTCAAAAATCCACCACAAACTATACACTCAACAGGCCAATAAAATACAAAAAGACAGGCGGACTGCAGGGGCCGCTGCGACGTCGGTCGTGCCGCCAACCCAACTCAACTTACAATCTCTCCATACCCCCTAATCCCTTTAGCCACAAGGGCCACATATAACTCCATCTTAAATATAGCCAATGAACTGGCCTCAACTACCTTCCGTGGCAGAGAATTCCACAGCTTCACCAATCTCTGTGTAAAAATATAGGCAATCACCTCCAAATCAGCAACATTTTCGCAGCAGGGGGGAACACAGTCGTAGAACAGGTTTAATTATACAGTAACAAAATGACTTTCTAGAGCACATTTTCTCCACAACAGTCCCTCTCGGGTGGTTTTATATTGTTGATAAGATTGGTATACCGGTCATATGTTCCCCCCATTACATCAGCAGATGTTGGATTGGCTTGTCGTGAGACAAGCGGACCGTTATTTCTTAGGAAGTTGGACATCGGTTCATTGAAAGACTAGCTAAAATATATTATTAATAGAATCATAGTCATGGAGTCACCCAGCGCAGAAACAGCTACTTCGGTCCAAATAGTCCATCCGGATCTAACTGGCCCACCTATGCTACTCTGAGCCTGAGTACCGGAACACCACAGGGCTGTTTACTAAGGCCCATGCTCTACTCCCTCTTCACACACGACTGTGTTCCTGCATTCGACACCAACATTAAGTTTGCAGGCGACACAACAGTGATTGGGCTGATCACCAACGGTGATGAAACAAAATACAGAGCGGAGATGCAGAACCTGGCGGACTGGTGCTCACGTAACAACTTGTCACTAAACACCTCCAAGACCAAGGAGCGGATTATTGACCAGGAAATCACATAATGGGGAATACGCCCCAATCTCCATCTACGGGGACAATGTGGAGAGAGTGTCCAGCTTTAAGTTTCTGGGCACACGCATTTCAGAGGACCTCACATGGTCCACCAACACCGCTGCACTGGTCAAGAAGGCACAGCAATTACTGTTCTTCCTGAGAACATTAAAACAGACTGTTCTGCCCCCAACAGCTGCTGACAACGTTCTACCGCTGCACGACAGATAGCATATTAACGTATGGCATCTCTGTCTGGCATCTCAGCTGCACGGAGGCGGAGATGAGTGCTCTTCAGCGCGTCGGCCACAGAGCGCAGAACAGCATTGGGATACCGCTACCAGCCTTGGAGGACATATACCACACACGGTGCCTCAGGAAGGCCGCCAGCATCCATAAAGACTCCTCACACCCTTGTAATGGCCTGTTCGAACAACTTCTCTCTGGCAGACGTTACAAGGCCTTCTACGCCCGAACCTCTAGACTCAGAAACAGCTTCATTCCTAAAGCTATAGCGGCTCTGAACCGGCCCTTCTGTGTACCCCCCCACCTCCCCCCGGCCTGTCTCCCTCGAATGGTCACGTCGCACAGACACATCTGCAATTATTATTATTATTATTATTATTATTATTATTATTATTATTATTATTATTATTATTATTATTATTATTTTTTTTTTTTTTTTTTTGTTTTTATTATTATTATTTTTATTATTATTATTACCATTATTATTACTACAATTTGCCCGCGTTTCGCCCATTTCCCCGTTGGACAAGTATCTATGTACCTGTCCACGTGTTATTTAATGATCTTAACGTGTAAGCCTCAACGATCTCCTCTGACACGTGTTCCACACACCCACGACCATCTCAGTTTGGTTTAGTTTAGTTCAGAGATACTACGGGGAAACAAATCCTTCACTCCACCGATTCCACACCGACCAGCAATCTCCGCACGTGAGTACAACCCTACACACACGAGGGACAATTTACACCTATACCAAGCCAATCTACCGACATATCTGCATGTCTTTGTAGTGAGTGAGGAAACCGAAGACCTCGGAGAAAACCCACGCATGATCACGGGGAGAAGGGTCAAACTCCGTACATACAGCACCAGGAGTCGGGATCGAGCCCGTGTCCCCGGCGCTGTAACCGTTGTCAGGTAGCAACTCTACCGCTGCGCCACAGTGCTGCTCCACGAGAGGGAGTTAAAATGTTCCCTCTCAGTTTAGTAATCATTCTCGCTCCCCTTACCTTAATCATATGTCCCATTATTTCCGATTCGCCTTCCCAAGGTAAACGATTCCTGCTTTCACGCGAATGCCGGTGGAAATCAGAGACACTCTGAAGAGAAGGAATGGGTGATTGTAGCTCATTTTGTAGATGTCAATGGTGTTAGTGCACGTTGGAATGGAAAGAAAATTAAATGGAACCGTACGTGCACAAGTCTGATTGAAGAGGCTGGACAGGCTAGATACAGGAAGATTGTTCCCGATATTGGGGAGGTCCAGAACAAGGGGTCACAATTTAAGGATCAGGGGGAAATCTTTCAGGACCGAGATGAGAAAAACATTTTTCACACAGAGTGTGGCGAATCTCCGAAATTATCTGCAGGAGTATCCCATTCGGCCCTTCGAGCCTGCACCGCCATTCAATATCTGATCATCCAACTCAGTATCCTTTACCTGCCTTCTCTCCATACCACCTGATTCCTTTAGCCACAAGGGCCTCATCTAACTCCCCCTTAAATATAGCCAATGAACTGGCCTCAACTACCTTCTGTGGCAGAGAATTCCAGAGATTCACCACACTCTGCGTGAAAAATATTTTTCTCATCTCGGTCGTAAACGATTTCCCCCTTATCCTTAAACTGTGACCCCTTGTTCTGGACTTCCCTAACATCGGGAACAATCTTCCTGCATCTAGCCTGTCCAACCCCTTAAGAATTTTGTAAGTTTCTATAAGATCCCCCCTCAATCTTCTAAATTATAGCGAGTACAAGCCGAGTCTATCAAGTCTTTCTTCATATGAAAGTCCTGCCATCCCATGAATCAGTCTGGTGAACCTTCTCTATACCCCCTCTATGGCAAGAATGTCTTTCCTCAGATTAGGAGACCTATGCTAGGTGGAGGAAAACAGCGAAATGCTGAAGACATGGAGGCACAGTGAAAACGGGCATGTGATTGGCATTTAGTGAGCGCACAACTGAATATAACTGTATGTCTATGTATTGTGGGCTTGAACCTGGGCAATACATTCACACGGGGGTTATCCGATTGCAAGTCAACCGTCTTATGGCAACTATAGTACAGCGGGTTTTTTGTTTTTGCTTTACTAATACATGTAATATTGTATGCTTTATGTCTGCGTATTAAATGTGGCTGTTCTAATTTGGTAGTCCTGGAATTACCTTGCCCCTTATCTAGGGGGATAGTTAGTAAACTGTTTCTGCGCCCGAGAAAAGATCATTAATGGCACTACCCTAAACTTTGAAGAAATAAATACAGAGATGGTGACCATTCGGAACTGAATGCCTTTGGAATGGACCAGAATGCAGATTCCTGCATAACTGAACGGATTCGGATTTAGTACTTCTGTATCTTTGCCTTATGGGAGAGGGGATAAGTGGGCGTGACCGAGGTGAGACTCGTCTTTGCTTATTCTGGTGGCCGTACCGAAGGACCGTGACGTATAGATGGAGTCAATGCTAGAGAGGGTAGTTCAAGTGATGTGCCGGGATGGGTTCACAATATTCTCTAATTTCTTGCTCTCTTGGATGGAGCGGTGCACAAACTATGTTGAGATACACCCCGATAAAATAGGTGCTATGGTGCATCTGCTGAAGTCGGTGAGAACTCGTAGTAACATACCAAACCCCTTGGATCTTCAAAAGGAAGTAGAGGCATTGGTGCGTTTACTTAAGGTATTAAAGTCTTGGAATAGGAGTAACATTAGGTTATTCGACCCATCAAGTCTGCTCAGCCATTCAATCATGGCTGATCTATCCAGGTCTTCGGAGATGTCTTCATTCTTCAGGTTACCACATCATCGAAGATGTCATCATTTCTACGGGAACGGGGCTTCCCCCTCTTCCATTGTAGATGAAGCTCTGACCAGGGTCTCCTCGGTATCCCGCAGTGTGGAAGATACCATGGACAACAGCGAAAACGATTTCAAGAAGGAAGAGAACTTAGGGATATGATGTCGAATAACAATGTTCGTCCGTGAGATGAAATATTTACTCATTGACTTCAAGAGCATGGTGGGGTATATGCCCGAAACGTCATCAATGGTGCCGCATTTTAAATCGATGGAAATCGTCAAGTCCTTTGTCGTGAAATTATCAACGATTTGTCGGGGACCATCCACGTTAAAGCAACAGCAAGAAAGGCATATTATCAACTGCCGTCTGAGGATACTGAAGGAATTCGGCTTGTATATGCTTGCAGATACACACAGGCGACATACCGTCGAGTTGCAACACTGCCTTATTCGTTGCACCGCCGAATTTTCCAGTCCAGTCCACGGTTAGGGCCCTGTACAACTGCAGAAATACCTCTTTGCTCCTATACTCAACTCCTTGTGTTATGAAGGCGTTCTTTGTTGATTGCCTGCTGTACCTGCATGCTTACTTTCATTGACTGATGAACAAGGACCCCCAGATCCCGTTGTACTTCCCCTTCTCCCAAATTGACACCATTTAGATAATAATCTGCCTAACTGTGTTTGCTACCAAAGTGGATAACCTCACATTTATCCACATTAAACGGCACCTGTCATGCATCTGCCCACTCACCCAACCTGTCCAAGTCACCCTGCAAGCCAGCTTCGTGGAGTAAGGGTTGGGAGGTAGCTGGCTTGTGGAAGTAACGGGAGATAGCTAGATTGGGAAGATGTAGGGGTATTTCAGGTAGCCAGCTTGGCGGCGTCAGGGGAAGGGAGGTAGTCGGCCGGGTGTGTACACAATACTCCAGATGTGGTCTCAACACAGCCCTATACAACTGCAGAAGAACCCCTTTACTCCTATAGTGAAATCTTCTTGTTATGAAGGTCAATATTCTATTAGCTTTTTTCACTGCCTGCTGTACCTGCACGACACATGTCAGTGACCGGTGTACAAGGGCACCCAGGTCTCGCTGTACCTCCCCCTTACCTAACGTCTAACCCAATTGAGATAATAATCTACCCCCTTTGTTTTTGCCGCCAAAATGGATAACCTCACATTTGTCTATATTATACAGCATCTGCCCACTCACGCAACCTGTCCAGGTCACCCTGCAACCTCCTAACATCCTCTACACAGTTCACACTGCCACCCAGCTTTGTGTCATCCGCAAATTTGCTAGTGTTGTTCCTAATTTCCTCTTCCAAATCATTAATATATATGGTAAATAGTTACGGCCCCAACACCGAGCCTTGCGGCACTCCACTCGCCACTGCCTGCCATTCTGAAAGGACCCGTTCACTCCCACTCTTTGCTTCCGGTCTGCCAACCAATTTTCTATCCATATCACCACCCTACCCCCAATACCGTGTGCTCTAATGTTAGTCACTAGTCTCCCGTGCGGGACCTTATCAAAGGCTTTCAGAAAGTCTAGATACACTACATCCACTGGCTCCCCTTCATCCATTTTACTTGTCACATCCTCAAAAATACTAGAAGATTAGTCAAGCATGATTTGCCTTTCATAAATCCATGTTGACTTGGACTAATCCTTTTACTGCTATCCAAATCCCCCATTATTACCTCTTTAATAACTGGCTCCAGCATCTTTCCCACCACCGAAGTCAGGCTAACTGGTCTGTAATTCCCCGTTTTCTCTCTCGCTACTTTCTTGAAAAGTGGGATAACATTAGCTATCCTTCAATCCACAGGAACTGATCATGAATCTATTGAACATTGGAAAATGATCACCAATGCGTCCACTATTTCTAGAGCCACTTCCCTGGGACCCTGGGATGCAGACCACCAGGCCCAGGGGATTTATCATACTTCAGTCCCATTAGCCTACCAATACCATTTCTGGACTAATGAAAATGTATTTCAGTTCCTCCACCCCCTTAGAGCCTGTCCTCCAGTACATATGATTGTCTGTGTCTTCCTTAGTGAAGACAGTACCGAAGTACCTGTTCAACTCTTCTGCCATTTCCTTGTTGCCCATAAATACTTCACCTATGTCTGCCTTCAAGGGACCCACATTTGACTTTGCTACTCTTTTTCCTTTAACATATCTCAATAAGCCGTCACTGTCCTTCATATTCCTGGTCAGCTTCCCCTCGTAGTTCATCTTTTCAGCCCGTATTGCCTGTGTTGTTTCCTTCTGCTCTCCTATGAACATTTCCCAATCCTCTGGCTTCCGGCTACTCTTTGCTGTGTTATACATCTTTTATTTTAGTTTCATTCTATCCCTAATTTATCTTGTCAGCCACGGTTGCCTCCTACTCCCCTTAGAATCGTTCTTCCCATTTGGAATGAAATAATCCTGCGTCTTCCGGATTATGCCCAGAAATTCCTGCCATTGCTGTTCCACCCCCATACCTGCTTGGATCCCATTCCAGTCTACCTTGGCCAGCTCCTCTCTCATGACTTCATAGTCCCCTTTGTTCAGCTGCATCATTAACGCTTCCGATTTAACCTTCTCCTTCCCAGATCGCAGATTAAAATTAATCATATTATGCTCACTGCCCCCAGGACTCAAGAGGCCTGAGCTAGGGAGAGAGGCTGAGGCAGGCTCAGACTCTATTCCTTGCAGCACAGGACGATCATATTCATAATCATACTTTATTAGATAAGTATGTTTTTCAACATTCGAGGAATTTGATTCGCCATAGAATCATAATGATAACAGCAACAGAACACACTAGATACATTTTAACATAAACATCCACCACAGTGACTCCTTCACATTCCCATGAGGGGTGATATTGCTGAGGTGTACAAAATCATGGGAGTAGATCGGATAGACGCGCAGAGTCTCATGCCAGAATACGCGAAACGAGGACCAGAGCGGGTGGAGCGGTGGGGATTGCTGGGTCAAGAATACACAGCATCTCTCAAGCTAACTCACTGTCAGTGATCAGAGGGTCATAGAGACGGAGAGAGGGGTTGAAGGGCTCTCTGTGAGCAGAGGTTTGTGGAAAGGGCGATTGAGGGGGGATCCTATAGAAACTTACAACATTCTTAAGGTGTTGGCCGGCAAGATGCAGGAATATTGTTCCTGATGTTGGTCCAGAACAAGGGGTCACAGTTTAAGGATAAGGGGGAATCTTTTAGGACCGAGATGAGAAAAACATTATTTACAAAGAGAGTTGTGAATCTGTGGAATTCTCTGCACAGAAGGTAGTTGATGCCAGTGCATTGGCTATATTTAAGAGGGAGTTAGATGTGCCCCTAGTGGCTAAAGGGATCAGGGAGTATGGAGAGAAGGCAGGCACGGGATACTGAGTTGGATGATTAGCCATGATCATATTGAATGGCGGTGCAGGCTCGAAGGGCCGAATGTCCAACTACTGCACCTATTTTCTATGTTTCTATGTTTCTAAGGGGCCGGAGGTGAGGGGGTTACAGAGACGGGGAGAAGATGTGCATGGGCCGGAGGGAAGGTGGTCACAGAAACGGGGAGAGGAGGTGAAGGGGTCGGAAGGGAGGGGGTTACAGAGACTGGCAGGGGGCATTTTCTCAGACTTCGAACAAGAGTTTTTAAAACTTCCTCTCTGTTTCCGTCACCTCTACACTCCCGCCGTTGCCCGGGATTCTCCCGTGGTCGTCACGGCGATTCCCATCTCTCCCCTCAGCGCTACAGCGTGGAAACAGGCCTTTCGGCCCAACTTGCCCACCCGGCTTCCATCCTGACCACGGGCGCTGTCTGCCCGGGACTGACAGCTGGAAGATCTGGCGGTGAAAGTCAAGAGTCGGAGCAAGGAGCGGACAGTCTGCGGCGCCTCTGGGATGCGCTCAGGGCGCGGATTTATTAATGAGCCGAAGCACTGAGGTGAGCGGATATTTCACCGCGCTCATCACCTGCTCCCTGAACTTGGACTGGGTCGCCGCGTAAATAAATGTGTTCGTGCAGCAACTGAGATTCCTCAGCAAAAACCCGACGTAGGCAAAGATATATTGTGAATCACTCCGATAGTTTCCAACTGCTGTGATCTGATAATAGACGAATTCTACAACATGCGTCAGCCACAGGAGGATGAAGCTGCCGGAGATGGTGAAGAGTAAAACCATAGACCTCCTCCTGCTCTCCATCTCCGGGTCACTGCGGTTCTCCCCCTTGCTCTCACCCCTCAGCCCCTTACGGACCCGACTGGCCACTAAAATGTGCCGGACTGTCAGAGCGTTGAGCAGCAGGATTACAGCGAAAGGGAGGAGCGGAGTTAAAACCGTGTCGATCCAGTCAAATGCCACCCACGCGGGGTCAGTGTAAACACTGTTCATCAGGACACAGCCCCACGGAACATTGTCGATGATTATCCAGGGTTCCACCATGAAGTAGCGGGGAACGTTTTTCAGACAGAACAGAACGCCGGCTGTTGCGAGAACCGCAGCCGCAGTTTTCCCGGTGCAATATTTAGTTTTCAGCTTCTGGCAACAAATGGCGACAAACCGATCAAAGGTGAAAGTGACGGTGAACCAGACAGAACAGTCTGTCGCTGCATACCTGAGTACGAGAATAACTCTGCACAAAAGGCTGATGGGAGAGGAAATTCCAATTAAAGTAATGATTATTGATCCGATACAAAATGACCTCGGTGATCAGGACCAGTAGATCGGTCGCTGCCATGGCCACCAGGTAGCGAGTGGTGCAGGTGGAGAGGCCGCACTTTCCCCGGGACAGGATCACAATCGCCACTAAATTAGCTGCGGAAAGAGAAGGGAACGGAAACTGGACATTACAGAACACGCTCTCCGGGCTGAACACCGGCCCGACTTTCAGCTAAAGATCAGGAGATTTGGAGTCGGTGCGCCGCTGCAAGTTTAATAATGTCAGACCCGGCTCCGACTGTGCCCGACCTGCCTGCTTCAGGGGAGAAGAAATAAGGCGGCGGGCGGGGTAAAGGGCTGGGAGGGAACGAGCAGCCGCCCACTACAGTAGGCGGAATGCTCCTTCCTATAGTTAACCCTGCTCACAGTTCTGATGGGGCCGGTTTCACAGACTTAACCGTGACCGGCCGCGCGATTAACCAGGGCTCTGGGCACTCTGCATCTGATGGGGACGAGGAGGGTTCCGTTAATGTGGCTCCGTTAATGGATGCATTCCACAGTCAGTTCAGTTCGGTAACAACACACACACGCCGGTAGATGCGCGGCCACTGGTCCAGGAGATCGATCCAATGTTTGACCAACATCAAGTCAAGTCTAGTCAAGTCAAGTCTATTCGTCACATACACAAACGAGATGTGCAGTGAAATGAAAAGTGGCAATGCTCGCGGACTTTGTTCAAAAAGATAAACAAACAAACAGACTACAAACAGTATTGAACAGAATCACATATTATTCTTCATATTAAATATTGTGGGCGGAAGGAAAAAGGGAAAGAACAGAATTTTTTTAAAGCAGTAGAGTGGTATAGTAAAGTTCGCCCCTGGTGAGATAAGAGTTCACAGTCCTAATGGCCTCTGGGAAGAAACTCCTTCTCAACCTCTCCGATCGCACAGCATGGCAACGGAAGCGTTTGCCTGCCCCTAGCAGCTGGAACAGTCCGTTGCAGGGGTGGGAGAGGTCTCCCATGATTTTATTGGCTCTGGAGTTGCACCTCCAGATGTATAGTTCCTGCAGAGGGGCGAGTGAAGTTCCCATAGTGCGTTCGGTCGAACGCACTACTCTCTGCAGAGCCTTCTTGTCCTGGGTAGAGCAGTTCCCAAACCAGATTGTAATATTTCAGGACAAGATGCTTTCCACAGCCGCTGAGTAGAAGCACTGGAGGATCCTCGGGGACACTCTGAATGTCCTCAATTGCCTGAGGTGGTAATGGCGCTGCCTTGCCTTACTCACGACTGCTGCGGCGTGTGATATCCATGTTATATTCTCAGTGATGTGGACTCCCAGGTATTTAAAGCAGTTCACCCTATCCACAGTATCCCAGTGGAATCCGACTGTGACATACTCCACAATGAGACCACAGGAGCGGGTGTCCACAGGAGCGGGTGTTCAGTCTGATCAATAACTCAGACACAGTGAAGTTCACAATGTAAACCCCTCCCAGTCACACCGTCCCGGAGAGCTGCCTTTCCCGAGCACTGGGGCAACTCTGGGCAAGGACCCACTGAAGGCAGGAACAGCATTCTAGTGGGTCCGGGCAGTGGGAGAAAAAGAGGGTTAGTTTCAGCTGTCTGAAAATAAGAAATATCACAGCGTTAATACAATAAAGATGTCACTCAGAGGATTGATACGCTTCATATACTCTTGTTCAACGTCACCAGTTTGGAATCTTGTAACATGATCAAAATCAGGCCAACACACTGAGTTATAAAACTTGAATTGTGCTGCTCATTTACCAGGGACTCCAACGGCAGCAATGATCGCGTACACGATTTTCTCCACGTCGTAATATTCCCTCAGCTTTTCCCCCATTTTTCTCTGCCCAGCGACGTGTCCCCGTGAGCTACCGGTAATATCTCAGAACGAAATGCTGGGGCAGAACATTACCGGAAAATTTATACCATCTTCCGTCTCCACCGGGACTGTAAAGTTTCATTAGAGTTTAAAAATAGAGATTTTGAAATGATTTGGAAACAGATGACATCGGCCAAGTTAAATCCCCACAGTGACTGATTGTGATTTATTCAGGGAATTGATTGAGTAACTCCGAAGGCAGGGAATAGCGGCGATACTGAGGCATGGAAATTGGGAGCGGCATTGTTCCAGCAAAGGGAATATTGTTTCAAACTCCATCAGACCCAACTCTCCACATCATGTTGTTTGTGTGATTTCCTTCAATCCGCTTCACTCAGCAAGGCAATTACAAATTTCAGGGACAATCTCGGGACTTCTGGTGCTCCGTTTGAAGATGGACTGGGCGATTGAGGATTGACTTCAACAGTTCGCCTCGGACTTAAATGCCCCCTCCACTCTCCGCTCAAAATGATCGCGGCTCATCTGACTGCGACTTGAATCCCACACTCCAGGCGAGATGAACACGGTAACCACTCCCGGCGGGACGATCACGATAACCATTCACTCCTTGCTTACCTTCAATGAATCTGACTTGGCCCTGGGTCAACACATTTATCTGCCTTCATCACATCTGAGGAGCAACGATCCAAAGACTCACGAAAGAACAGAAACATTGCCGCCAAAGAATTGACTTGAACCTAAATATAACAGCGAATGATGCAACACATCACCCTCCTGTCTTTCTCTCTCCCTCCATCCTTATTGCTGACATCTCTCTGACCCGTTACTCTCTCTCCTACACTCTCTCTTAACCCCTCTCTGCGCCGCCCTCTACTGTCAACCTCTCTACCTTAGACCACCCTCCCTCTCTCACTCTCACAGCATCTCTCCCTCCGTTTCTCTGTTTCTCATTGACCCTTCCATCTCTCCCTTTTGCTAGCCCACTCGCTCTGAACTGCCCCCATCCACTCACCTCCCACTCTCCCTTTGATTGTTCATTCTCCCTCCATCTCTTCCCCTTTCGTCTTCTTCGCTGTCTCTCCCTTTCATCTTTGTACTCCCTATCTGTCTCTCTCTTACCCCAACTCTCCTCCTGCTCGCCCTCACTGCTCTCCAACGTCTTTCTTGGGAAGTGCCGTTAACAGGATTAGCCACTGTTATATTCCAGACGGCAGAATGAAGAACTAGACATACACACTGGTTGCCCGGACAACGAGAGAGATATTCGTTACCCAGCATTCCCTGCGTATATTGAACACCAACTCATTAACATACACTTGAATATGCATGAATACATTAGCCTCCTCTCCAGTTTAAGGTATTAAATCTAAGTACTCGCTTACAATTTTGTTGTTGTGATACTTGATGTAAACCAGTATTTATTTTACATATCTACACATATTTGTTTTAATTGTGCAGTGAGTTATTTAACTCACATACCTAACCTGTACTGGTTTACGGATCCTGCCTGATCGTCTACCAGTAGCAGGTGTAAAAGGTTTAGGTGTTGACTCAACTGTAGGCTTGTTTGGCTCTGTTTTAGTACCCTGACTTTGACATGAGGAATATGTTTGTTTGTCTGTACTAACTGAACTTAGTGCTTCAATCATCGTTGTCTCTTCGAATTCACTTTCAGATAAAAACTCTGGGATTAGGAATTCATTCTCAGTTTTTGGTTCATCTTTGGCTGGAATCATTTGATCAACATGAACTCTTTTGATTATATCTCCAGCTTCATCTAAGTATCTTGTTGGTCCACACACTTCCACTATTTTCCCAACATCCCATTTGACTCGACTGGACTTGTTGGGAGGCCTGAACTTGCTCATCTGCCTTGAAGCTCTTCTCCTTTTTGTGGGAGTCAAAATTACGTTTTGACGTAACTGTTGTTCCTCAACTCGCAAGGTCAAATTGGGTTGAACTAGACTTAAAAGTATTCTTAGCCTTCTCTTGACCAACAGTTCTGCAGGTGAGTGCCAGTTGTTGTGTGTTGTGTTGTTCTGTACTTCTGCAAGAATACTCCATTCCGCTCTAACCAGTCGAGTTCTTTCTCCACTAGTTGCTTTAGTGCATATGGTTGAGGTATTGGTCGACAATACACAGGTCTCTCATCTTGCTTAAGTCGAATGTGTGCAGAGTACCCTGTTATTGTCGTGTAACTGTCGACGAAATGTTTGCGTATGACGTTTTCAAGACGTGATTTGGACTAATCAACGCTGAAAATGTTCTTCCATTTTAACTCTAATCTACTCAGCCAATCCTTTCCAAGCAGGGCTGGTATATTTCCGCATCTGGCTACGATGATGGGCTGTGTTACTGACTGCCCATTATGCTGAAATTTACAGTTCATTTGTCCACATGTCTCCAAAACTTCGCCCGAGTAGGTTCTCAGCTTGACCTTACTCTCAAACAATGGTGTCTGAGGGAACTTTGTTTCGTACAGGTCTCTGCTCTTGACCAAACAATCTGCTGTCGTTTCAATACACATATCGATTCATTAATCAATAGTTTAGTTCGAAAATCCTTACTTTAGCCGGTTGTAGGCTTATCGATGTTGGGTGCAGAAATGCTGTACCACCCAAGTTCATTTCCATCTGGGTTCATCTCCAAGTTGTGAACTTCTTTCTGGTGTTATCGCTTGTTTCCCGCAGGTTGTTGGTTTCCTGCTTTAAGCTTGGCCCGACGTGCTGAGGCGATATGGCCTTTCTTCTGGCTGTTATAGCATTGGCCATTTTGAACTGACAAAACTGGGATGAGTGATTACCGTTGCAACGATAACAACTGGCTGAACTCGGCTCCCCGCCATACGTTGGTTTTGGTTTAGCGCTTCTCGGTTTGGTCATAGTGACTGTAAACGGCCACTGCAGTCCGTGGTGGACGAAACTTGCGAGCATTCTTTGATACCATCTCCATTGTGGTAGCAACCTTGCATGCTTTCTCGAATGTAAGATCTGGAGTGTCCATGAGTTTGGACTGAATTCGTTCATCCACTCGACCACAAACAAATCTGTCGCCCAGTGCGGGTCCGAGAAAGGTTGCAAAAGTACAATGCAAAGTTAAGTTTTTCAAGTTAAAATGCACCTACTGATTGTTTCCTTCTGCTTCTGGTTTCTAGTCGAATTCATAGCTTTCTGCATTTTCCATAGGCGTTGGGTTGAAATACTCCCCCAACTTCTTCATAATGTCATTGAAAGGCTCGTCTTTTGCTTTTGTGGGCGTAAGGAGATTCATGAGTGTGCATGCTCGCATGTTCGCTCTCCATAAAGGAGCCGAACGGCTCTCTAATATTGACGGAAGTGTCAATGTTTCCGATGTAGTCCGTGCACGCCGACATCATGTCGTTCTCTTTTATTTTTAAGTCCGTTGAAAACCCCCAATGTCCTCTCTGTTCTGGTGTCGCAATTCACCTAGAACATACGGGACGGCTAGTAGTGATGGTGTAATACACTCTATGTTAGTATAGAGGAGGCCCATGACAGAAATGTCAGTGTGGGAATGGGAGAAGGAGTTAAAGTGCTGAGCAACCGGGAGATCTGAGCGGAGGTGTTCAGCGATACGGTCGCCGAGCCTGCGCTTGGTCCCGCCCAAATACCAGTCAACATCTGGAACAGCGGGTACAGGAGATGAGGTTGGAGGAGGTGCAGGTGAACCTCTGCCTCACCTAAAAAGACTACCGGGGTCCTCGGACGGAATCGATGTGGTGGGGGTTATATGGACAGGTGCTGCATCTCCTGCGGTTGCAGGGGAAAGTACCTGGGGAGGGGACAGTTCGGGTGGAAAGGGAGGAGTTGACCAGGAAGATGCGGGGGGAACGGTCTCTGCGGAAAACAGAAAGGGGTGGACATCGGAAGATGTGGCCAGTAGTGGGATGGTGGTCGCTAAAATTTCGAAGGACTATGTACTGTATGCGACGGCTAACTGTTGCTCAACACTTGAACTCCCCCTCCCATTTCCACCCTGGTCTCTCTGTCCTGGGCCTCCTCCATAGTCAGAGTGACACCCAGCGCAAATTGGAGGAACATCACCTCATATTTTATTTAGAAACATAGAAACATAGAAATTAGGTGCAGGAGGAGGCCATTCGGCCCTTCGAGCCTGCACCGCCATTCAATATGATCATGGCTGATGATCCAACTCAGTATCCCGTACCTGCCTTCTCTCCATAACCTCTGATCCCCTTAGCCACAAGGGCCACATCTAACTCCTTCTTAAATATACTTGCTTTGGCAAGTAAGGTGAAAGTAAATCCAAAGGGTTTCTACAGCTATATTAATAGCAAAAGGATAACGAGGGATACAGTTGGTCCATTAGAGAGTCAGAGAGGACAGCTATCTGCAGAACCAAAAGAGATGGGGGAGATATTGAACAATTTATTTTCTTCGGTATTCACCAAGGAGAAGGATATTGAATTATGTGACGTAAGGGAAACAAGTAGATGGGAACATAGCTATGGAAACTATGAGGATCAAAGAAGAGGAAGTACTGACAGTTTTGAGAAATATAAAAGTGGATAAGTCTCCAGGTCCGGACAGGATATTCCCTAGGACATTGAGGGAAGTTAGTGTAGAAATAGCAGGGGCTATGACAGAAATATTTCAAATGTCATTAGAAACGGGAATAGTGCCGGAGGATTGGCGTGCTGCGCATGTTGTTCCATTGTTTAAAAAGGGGTCTAAGAGTAAACCTAGCAATTATAGACCTGTTAGTTTGACGTCAGTGGTGGGCAAATTAATGGAAAGGATACTTAGAGATAATATATATAAGCATCTGGATAAACAGGGTCTGATTAGGAACAGTCAACATGGATTTGTGCCTGGAAGGTCATGTTTGACTAATCTTCTTTAATTTTTTGAAGAGGTTACTCGGGAAATTGATGAGGGTAAAACAGTGGATGTTGTATACATGGACTTCAGTAAGGCCTTTGACAAGGTTCCTCACGGAAGGTTGGTTAAGAAGGTTCAATGTTTGGGGATTAATGGAGGAGTAGCAAGATGGATTCAACAGTGGCTGAATGGGAGGTGCCAGAGAGTAATGGTGGATGGTTGTTTGTCAGGTTGGAGGACAGTGACTAGTGGGGTGCCGCAGGGATCTATGTTGGGTCCACTGTTGTTTGTCATGTACATCAATGATCCGGATGATGGTGTGGTAAATTGGATTAGTAAGTATGCAGATGATACTAAAATAGGTGGGGTTGCGGGTAATGAAGTAGATTTTCAAAGTCTACAGAGAGATTTATGCCAGTTGGAAGAGTGGGCTGAAAGATGGCTGTCAAGTCTTCTAATGTTTTTGCAGATTCCCTGCCTGAAAGGGATTTGATTTATCTACCCCGAAATGATGAACTGGATTCACTCAGACCAAACACTTCTTTTCCACCTTTTATTTTCTCTTCCCTTTATTTTGGCAGATTAGTCTTTAGCAGTTTTAGCAGTTTTAGTCTTTACCAGGTGAAAAACCTTTAGACACAAAGGTACAAAATATACACATTACTGTAACCAAATATAAATAACAGAAAATTACATGTATCTAACATTCCAACTCATAGCAGCCATTTTGTTTGTTTTTTAAATAATTTTCACATTTCATTAAATGAAAAATACAGATAATGCCCACTACTGTTACCAATTGTTTTTAGCTTAATATCATATGAATCCTTACAGTTTTTTTTAACACATTTTATCATATTTTTTTAAATGCAATTACTTAAATTAACACCACACATAGCATATGTATTAGAAATTAGCTCACATTAGCCCTTAACCCCACAATGAAGCAGGATGCGCTTTACATTACAACAAACACTATCGTCACCCTGTCATCTTGGTTAACAAACACCACCAATATTTCAAACTTTCTCACTCAACACATTAGCCAGACAAGTTTCTCAGATATTAAAGGGTTAAACAGAGTCTCTGGGGCTGCAGTCTTCGGCTCAGTTCATTTAGAGTTCAGTCCTTACCGGTTGCCAATCGGGTCTGTAGACAATCAGTCCTGCTTGCCTTTTCTGGCTATCGCGACAGTCTTTTAGGACAGTCCTTTTGATTTATTGTTCAAGTTTTGCCGCCCGCAAGTCTCTTCTGTCTTCTTCACTCGCTTCTGGTGCTGTGTGCCCTTTTGACCCCCGGGCAGAACTCGGCAGGCGGGGGTTCCGCCCACTTTAATCACTATCTTGTGATTTCAATGTAGCATTTCTCTGCACCTGTTCTTTCATTTCAGTTTGACTTGACACCTCCCACTCGATCATCCAATGGAACCACTTGGGAGATCGACGCTTTAAAGTCAAACTTTGAAGTCTAGGTTTGAACTTGGTCTTTACAGGCACAGTCGATCTGTTGAGGTGCTTGGGAAAGTTGTGCCCAATTGCGCAGCAAAAAAAATGTATTTTAGAGCATTTTCTCGTTCTCTATTGTAGTGACTTCTGTCAAAGAGATGGCCTCCCACTTTGGATTGTTTAGGGCTTTGTTCTTGCCAAGAATCCTATTTGCTGCTCTCCAAACCCATGTGACTGTCTTGATCAGTCGAGTTAGAATGCTGAACCGCTTGACATCAACAAGGTTCTGAATAGCTGACCCTGCAGGTGGTCTCTTTGGGTTTGTTGGTTCCGGTTCTTGGTTCCCGACTTTGGCTCTTGATAGTGCTGCAACAAATGCTTTATTCTGTAACTTGTTGATGTTCTCTCTGGCAGTGGCAGCCAGTTCTTTAGCTGATTTTATTGGCCACTCACTCGCAGGCAACACCAGGAACTTCGGTCCATTTTGCCACTCCGAATACTGATCAAGCTCTTGAGGGCTGGCACCTCTGGTGATTACATCAGCGATGTTTTGTGGGCCAGGAATCCACCGCCAGTCCTGAATGTTGGTGCTTGTTTGAATCTCTCCAATCTGATTGGCGAAGAATGTCTGAAATCCGTAGCTTTCTCGCTGTATTGCACCAAGGATTGTTTGGCTATCCACAAGATGATACCACTTCTCCACTTGAATTTGACTGTGTAGCTCAAAATACTTCTTTAAGCGTGAGGCGAAAACTGCTCCGCACATCTCTGCTTTAACAGCGTCTCCTCTGTGGTCCAAGGGAGTTAACTTGGCCTTGGATTCCACAAGTCTGACAATTGGGCCATGGTCTGAATCCCATCTTAGGTACATGTGCTCACTTCCGTCAGAAAAGGTGATTCCCAAGGGTTCAGTTGTGGAGCAAGAGGAAGTCAGTGCCCTGACGAACTTGACTTTTCCAAGTTGTACGTACTATTCAAATAGCTTAATTGCATCCTCCCTGAGCCCATCTGAGAGTACCATGTCCCATGTGTCTCTGACAGAACAGCTTCCCTCTTTTGCTTCTTGGAAAGCTCTGCGTACTAGAATCGCTCCCCTTTCCTTAACAGGAGCCACTATGCCGATGGGGTCATATAGCCCTGCTACCTGGCTGAGAAGCTCTCTTCTTGTTTGGGGATTTGGCGGCTGAGTTTTGATTTGCTCTTTTAGAAGGCCTTGACCAAGCCGCATCTATTTCTTTCTCTTGGAGAAATCGATTCCCACCATAACGTGGAGCATATCCTCTTCAACAATGTAGCCCAGACCAAGTGCCTTGTTATCATCATCATGCATTTGGTTTGGTAGGATCATGCTTTTTGTTTTGCTTTTCTTTAAAGCATCACTGTCCTCCTTCCACCCACTTTGGCCAGACAGAACCCAAGGCTTGAGCTCAAATCCACCAGCTTTTAGGATTCGTTCCACATTTGCTGTGATGATTCTCAACTGGTCGAGGCTGTTGTGAGATGTGAGGATGTCGTCAACATAGCTGTCTTTCTGGGGTACTTGCTGCTCATCCTTGAGGTGAGTAAAAGAAGGAAGATTAGCAGTCTCACACATTGCCAACTGTGCAATGCACCCCGCAGGTTTGTCTCCGATGTTCACTCTTGTGATAGCATGATCTCCCAGCTCCTCGTCCTCGGAATCTCGCCAGAGGAATCCGTGTAAGTTAACTTCACGGTCCTCCAACCAGACTGAGTTATACATCTTCTTTATGTCTCGCAGAGCAGCATAGATTCCGCCTCTGAATCTGAGGAGGACGGCGCGAATTTGGTTGAGGACGTCTGGACCTTTCATCAGCAAATCATTTAAGCTGACACCGTTGCACCTTTGGCTGCTGTTTCACACTAGTCTCACTGGGGTCGTGACAGAGTGGGGGTTTGGAGCAATAAGTTGACTCACATTCCACACTGGTCCCTTCCAGTTTGCAATCATGTCTTCGGACAATTTGATTGCAGCCTTTTGGTCCACCATGTCATTCACCTGAGCTGTGTAGGCACTTTTCCATTCAGGTTCTCTGGATAGCTGCCTCTCCGTCCTGAGAAATGTGGCTTCCACTGTCCTTTTATTATTTGGTAGAGAAGCTGGGTCTTCCAACCAAGGATAGCTAGTATGCCAATGTGGGTCTTTACTATGACGGTCTCCTGTTACGTAGGTGAGGCCTTCCCTTCCCACTTCGAGCTCTCTCTCTTCAGCAAGAGTCATTTATTTTCCGCCTAGCGGAGCTGGTCCTTACCCTCAATAACTTCACGTTCGACTCCTCCCATTTCCTCCAAATACAAGGCGTAGCTATGGGCACATGCATGGGCCCCAGCTATGCCTGCCTATTTGTAGGTTACGTCGAGCAATCCTTGTTCAATACATACCAGGGCCCCATCCCCGACCTCTACCTCCGCTACATCGACGACTGCTTTGGTGCCACCTGCTGCACCCGCACACAACTGACTGACTTCATCCACTTCACCACTAACTTCCATCCGGCACTCAAATACACCTGGACCATTTCCGACACTTCCCTACCATTCCTTGACCTCACTATCTCCATTGCAGGTGATAGACTTCTGACCGACATACACTATAAACCTACTGACTCCCATGGCTATCTGGACTACACTTCTTCCCACCCTGCTTCCTGTAAGGACTCCATCCCCTACTCCCAATTCCTCCGTCTACGCCGCATCTGCTCCACAGATGAGGCGTTCCACACCAGGACATCTGAAATGTCCTCACTATTCAGGGAACGGGGGTTCCCCTCCTCCACCATAAATGAGGCTCGCACCAGGGTCTCTTCCATACCCCGCAACACTGCTCTCTCTCCCCATCCCCGCACTCGCAACAAGGGCCGAGTCCCCCTAGTCCTCACCTTTCACCCCACTAGCCGTCACATACAAAAAGTAATCCTCCGTCAGTTTCGCCACCTCCAACGTGACCCCACCACTCGCCACATCTTCCCATCTCCCCCCATATCTGCCTACCGCAAAGACCGCTCCCTCCATAACTCCCTTGTCAATTCTTCACTTCCCTCTCGGTCCACCCCCTCCCCTGGCACTTTCCCTTGCAACCGCAAGAGATGCAACACTTGTCCCTTTACCTCCCCCCTCGACTGCGTTCAAGGACCCAAGCAATCGTTCCAGGTGCGACAGAGGTTTACCTGCATCTCTTCCAACCTCATCTATTGCGTCCGCTGCTCTAGATGTCAGCAGATCTATATCGGTGAGACCAAGCGGAGGTTGGGCGATCGGTTCGCCGAACACCTCCGCTCGGTCCGCAATAACCAAGCTGACCTCCCGGTGGCTCAGCACTTCAACTCCCCCTCCCACTCCGTCTCCGACCTCTCTGTCCTGGGTCTCCTCCATGGCCACAGCGAGCAGCACCGGAAATTGGAGGAACAGCACCTCATATTCCGTTTGGGGAGTCTGCATCCCGGGGGCATGAACATCGAATTCTCGCAATTTTGTTAGTCCTTGCTGTCTCCTCCCCTTCCTCAGCCCCCCTGCTGTCTCCTCCCATCCCCCAGCCTTCGGGCTACTCCTCCTTTTCCCTTTCTTGTCCCCACCCACCCCCGCCCCCTATCAGTCTGAAGAAGGGTTTCGGCCCGAAACGTTGCCTATTTCCTTCGCTCCATAGATGCTGCTGCACCCGCTGAGTTTCTCCAGATTTGTTTTGTGTAACCGTCATTTATTTTCCGCCTGGCTGGCAGTTTCCACAGCAGCAACCCCCGCACTTTGGCTCGCATGCTGCTCCAATGCTATCCCACTTCCACCAATCCAAGAAGTCTCGATTGGCGGTTGATGTACGTGACTTCTGGACTTTGACGGCGACCTGTCCGTTTGGTGAAAGTTCCACTGGGACTGGGGCAGTGAGCTCCTCATACTTTAAAGCAGCTGCTCTCATTGATCTTGCGAAGTGTGTTTTGGACATGTGGGCTGACATGGCAAGCTTCTCAAACAGCTCAGGTTGACAACCTCCAACAGTCTTTCCCAGTGGTCCATCCCACAGAATGAGATCTGCAACAGTTCCAATTCTCTGAGGCGCTAGCTGACCTTCTCTATGGTTTATGAGCAAATGTATCTCTTTTGGTCTCACACGTTCCTCAAGTGGGACGTCTGGAAAGAACCTTTGCAGCTGCTGTGGTGTAACATGTTTGTGAACATCTGCAATGCTGTTCAATCCATAACAAACAAACTGGTGCGACTTGAATGTGCCCTTGGGAGTCTTCACTCGGATCTTTAGAAGGTAGCGCCTCGTCTCTACGTGGACCTTCATCCCCCCAACTCCATGGACGATAAACTCCTAAGGTTCAGTCTACTCGCAGCCTTGTGAGTTATGTAGTTGGCATCTGAAGCCAAGTCAATTAATGTCCCAACCTTTTGTCCAACATTTGCTACGACCTCCAGAAGCATCATAATCACTGGATGCTCTTGCAGTCCACCTTCCTTTAGGAGGCTTGGCTGATGCTTTGCAGTGTTGAAGGCTCTTGATGCAGTTTTGGAGAACACATCTCTGCATTGTTTTGCCAACTCTGGTGGAATTTTGATGAAAAACTCCTCTTGGTCCACTGTATATTTTTTCTTGCCTTTATCTTCCTCTGGACCAAATTTACTCCTTCTCTGATCCACACTGCTTTTCCTCATCTCATAATTGGGGCACAGATAAAAATGATGCTCAGGAGTCCGTTCATCCTTGCAGATTTGATTTTTACACAGATATGCAGGTTTGCAGTATGAACCATCATCATGAACTTCAAGACACTTTTTGTATGCTCCCAACTTCTTTACTGCAGCTCTTTTCTCTGTAAGCTTTAGCCCTTGAAACTGCTTGCAGAAGTACAGCTTCCTTTTATGCTTTACGTCACCACAGACTACACAACTTGTGTGGTCATTTCCTGACTTGGTAGACTTGGTCTGGCATGTCTTGGTTCAGTCCGAGTTTCCTTTCTGCTCGGCTCCTCGTCCCTCAGTTGCTCGAGCCGTTCGTATATGCTCTCCTGCTCTTTGTGAAATGACAAGTAACTGTCAAACCGTTTTTCTGGTGCCACAGCATTCCTCTTGTCAGCTACATAAACCAGCCATTCCTTCTTGAGTGTTTCTGGAAGCTTGGTTTCAATTGATTTTGTCATCAGTGGATTTTTAATAGCGCCTGTGTCTCCGAGATCGCTCAAGTCCTTAAGCGCCTTTTCCACAGCTTGAATTAATTCCACTATTTTACGTGGCTGATGTCCTCTGACAAGTGGGATTCTCTGAAGCTCCTCTACTATCTCAATAGAAATAGCTGTTTGATTCCAAACCGGTTCTCTAGGACACGAAAGATATCATCTGCAGCGTTATAACTTGTGAGGCGGAGGTCTCTTGTAATTTTGTCCTCCAGACTGTCCAGCAATTGAACCTTCTTCACCTCATTTGATCCAGTGGGTTCACCTTGCTTTTGCAGTGCTTCCCAACCCTTCCTCCATCTATAAAAGTCACGCTTGTTTCCAGTAAACGGAGGAAGGGCCGTGGGTCTCAGTCTGATGACTGGTGAAGGATAATTGAAAGCATTCGCCGCTTGTGCTAATCCTTCAGCGCCCTTCTTTATTCTTGCCTGTATGAAGTCAGCCTTCCTGGAAACCAGCTTGGGGACCAGAAGCTCGAATGTTCTTAGGTGTTTCTGGAAGCTCTCTTGCTCGTCCAGAGGGACCCAACGTTTCCACCGACTGTACGTCTCCTTTGCAGTCTCTACCAGTTTCTGCAGGTGGTTAAGCATGAATGCATATGCTTCTTGGTTGCTATTTGAAGGTGCGGCGGCAGCAGCAAGTTCACATGCACCATCTGCTGTCTGTAGTGAGGTGGATCATTCAACATTTCCAAAGTTTGCCCATAGAGTGTCCTGAATGAGCCCTTTGACCTCTTTTAGTTTCGACTCACACTCCTTTGCAGTCTTTGCCAGGTCGGCTTTTTGCTGTTCAGTTAACACAGTTTCCTCATCTGCGTCCAGCTCCGACTCCAGCTCTGCAATGAGTTCAGCCTCCACATAGTCATTGGCTTCCATGACTTCTTCGGCCTCCTGCATGAGTTTGTTGAAATTGTTCCTGAGCTCCTCTTCAGACATTTCTTTATGGTTCCTAATGATGCTGTTAACAAGACGAGAGAATGCCCGTTTTGCTGTTGTCCTCTCCACCTTGAGCTGCTCAGCTGACTTTCCAGTAACTTCATCAGCCATGTTTTATCTTGACTTAACTGTCTCTTTTCCCGGTTTCCAGATCTCCTGGTCACAGCGGGTTTTCACTGTCATGTCTTCTAATGTTTTTGCAGATTCCCTGCATGAAAGGGATTTGATTTATCTACCCCGAAATGATGAACTGGATTCACTCAGACCAAACACTTCTTTTCCACCTTTTATTTTCTCTTCCTTTTGTTTTGGCAGATTAGTCTTTAGCTGTTTTAGCAGTTTTAGTCTTTACCAGGTGGAAAACCTTTAGACACAAAGGTAAAAAATATACACATTACTGTAACCAAATATAAATAACAGAAAATTACATCTATCTAACATTCCAAAATAGCAGACATTTTGTTTTTTAAATAATTTTCACACTTCATTAAATGAAAAATACAGATGCCCACTACTGTCACCAATTTTTTAGCTTAATATCATATGAATCCTTACTGTTTTTTAACACTTTTTATCATATTTTTTAAAATGCAATTATTTAAACTAACACCACACATAGCATATGTATTAGAAATTAGCTCATATTAGCCCTTAACCCCACAACGAAGCAGGATGCACTTTACATAGACAACAAACACTATCATCACCCTGTCATCTTGGTTAACAAACACCACCAATATTTCAAACTTTCTCACTCAACACATTAGCCAGACAAGTTTCTCAGATATTAAAGGGTTAAACAGAGTCTCTGGGGCTGCAGTCTTCGGCTCAGTTTATTTAGAGTTCAGTCCTTACCGGCTGCCAATCGGGTCTGTAGACAATCAGCCCTGCTTGCCTTTTCTGGCTATCGCGACAGTCTTTTCCTAGAAACATAGAAACATAGAAATTAGGTGCAGGAGTAGGCCATTCGGCCCTTCGATCCTGCACCGCCATTCAATATGATCATGGCTGATCATCCAACTCAGTATCCCGTACCTGCCTTCTCTCCATACCCCCTGATCCCCTTGGCCACAAGGGCCACCTCTAACTCTGTTAAATATAGCCAATGAACTGGCCTCAACTACCCTCTGTGGCAGAGAGTTCCACAGATTCACCACTCTCTGTGTGAAAAAAGTTCTCCTCGTCTCGGTTTTAAAGGATTTCACCCTTATCCTTAAGCTGTGACCCCTTGTCCTGGACTTCCCCAACATCGGGAACAATCTTCCTGCATCTAGCCTGTCCAACCCCTTAAGAATTTTGTAAGTTTCTATAAGATCCCCTCTCAATCTCCTAAATTCTAGAGAGTATAAACCAAGTCTATCCAGTCTTTCTTCATAAGACAGTCCTGACATCCCAGGAATCAGTCTGGTGAACCTTCTCTGCACTCCCTCTATGGCAATAATGTCCTTCCTCAGATTTGGAGACCAAAACTATACGCAATACTCCAGGTGTGGTCTCACCAAGACCCTGTACAACTGCAGTAGAACCTCCCTGCTCCTATACTCAAATCCATTTGCAATGAAAGCTAACATACCATTCGCTTTCTTTACTGCCTGCTGCACCTGCATGCCTACCTTCAAAGACTGGTGTATCATGACACCCAGGCCTCGCTGCATCTCCCCCTTTCCCAATCGGCCACCATTTAGAAAATAGTCTGCTTTCCCATTTTTGCACCAAAATGGATATCCTCACATTTATCCACATTATACTGCATTTGCCAAACATCCGCCCACTCACCCAGCCTATCCAAGTCACCTTGCAGTCTCCTAGCATCCTCCTCACAGCTAACACTGCCCCCCAGCTTAGTGTCATCCGCAAACTTGGAGATATTGCCTTCAATTCCCTCATCCTGATCATTAATATATATTGTAAATAGCTGGGGTCCCAGCACTGAGCCTTGCGGTACCCCACTAGTCACTGCCTGCCAGTGTGAAAAGTTTACTCCTAGTCTTTGCTTCCTGTTTGCTAGCCAGTTCTCTATCCACATCAATACTGTGGATAGTCCTTTTCGGACAGTCCTTTTGATTTATTGTTGAAGTTTTGCCGCCCGCAAGTCTCTTCTGTCTTCTTCACTGGCTTCTGGTGCTGTGTGCCCTTTTGACCCCCAGGCAGAACTCGGCAGGCTGGGGTTCCGCCCACTTTAATCACTGTCTCGTGATTTCAATGTAGCATTTTTCTGCACCTGTTCTTTCATTTCAGTTTGACTTGACAATGGCAGATGGAGTTTAGTGCTGATAGGTGTGAGGTGCTGCATCTTGGCACGCCAAATCAAAATAGGACGTACATGGTAAATGGTAGGGAATTGAAGAATGCAGGTGAACAGATGGATCTGGGAATAACTGTGCACAGTTCCCTGAAAGTGGAATCTCATGTAGATAGGGTGGTAAAGAAAGCTTTTGGTGTGCTGGCCTTTATAAACCAGAGCATTGAGTATAGAAATTGGGATGTAATGTTAAAATTGTACAAGTCATTGGTGAGACCAATTTTGGAGTATGGTGTACAATTTTGGTCGCCTAATTATAGGAAGGATGTCAACAAAATAGAGAGAGTACAGAGGAGATTTACTAGAATGTTGCCTGGGTTTCAGCACATAAGTTACAGAGAAAGGTTGAACAAGTTAGGGCTTTATTCTTTGGAGCGCAGAAGGTTAAGGGGGGACTTGATAGATGTCTTTAAAATAATGAGAGGGATAGACAGAGTTGACGTGGATAAGCTTTTCCCACTGAGAGTAGGGAAGATTCAAACAAGGGGACATGACTTGAGGATTAAGGGACAGAAGTTTAGGGGTAACATGAGGGGGAACGTCTTTACTCAAAGAGTGGTGGCTGTGTGGAATGAGCTTCCAGTGAAGGTGGTGGAGGCAGGTTCGTTTTTATCATTTAAAAATAAATTGGATAGTTATATGGACGGGAAAGGTATGGAGGGTTATGGTCTGAACGCAGGTGTATGGGACTATGGGAGAATACATGTTCGGCACGGACTAGAAGGGTTGAGATGGCCTGTTTCTGTGCTGTAATTGTTATATGGTTATATGGTTATATGGTTATATAGCCAATGAACTGGCCTCGACTACCCTCTGGGGCAGAGAGTTCCAGAGATTCACCACTCTCTGTGTTTGGGCAGCTTACACCCATAGCCATACGAAGTTTGACTTATCTAACTTCAAATAACACGCTTTCCCTTTCTCTCCATCCCCTGCCCCTTCCCAGTTCTCCCACCAGTCTTACTGTCTCCGACTACATTCTATCTCTGTACCGCCCACTTCCTTGACATCAGTCTGAAGAATGGTCTCGACCCGAAACTCCCATTCCTGCTCTCCAGCGATGCCGCCTGACCCGCTGAGTTACTCCAGCATTCGGTGTGCTATCTTCGATTTCAACCAGCATCTGCAGTTCTTTCCCATACACTCTGTGGGTTAGTCCTGGTGGAGTGACAAATCTCGGCATGGTACTGATGGAGTGACACACTGCGCGGTAGTATTGATGCTGTGATAACCTGCGAGGTAGTTCTGATGGAGTGACACACTGGGGTAGTACTGACGGTGTGATAAACTGTTAGGTAGTATTGATGGAGTGGCACACAGTGGGATAATACTGATGGGGTGATAATCTGTCAGGTGGTTCTGTTGGTGACGGTACCTGGACGTGGCGTCGAAGGCCGAGATGCCGAAGCGAAGACGTGGAAGCCAAATAAACGTATGGATACGACGCCGACAAGCCAAATAACCGACAGGGCACGTCGCCGATAAGCCAAATAACCGAAACGGCGCGAGGCCTAAAAGCCAAATAATGGACATGACGTCGCTGCGTCAGCGTTTGCTCCCGCGCCCATCATATCACTGGCCGGGGGAGACGGGAGGAAGCGTCATTTTTAATTTTCCTTTACTGAATATAAATTAAAACGCCGTGTGATTGGAAATGTTGGTTGATTTAACAAAGTAATAATCCAAGTTGGCTCCATAGATATTTACACCAACTGTAACGCTGTAACAATCATATTTTTTCTACCACAATAAATACAATACCGTACATCTGAGGGTGCTCAGGAAGAATAACATCACTCAGAGACTGTTGCTGTCCTTTTATCGGTGCTCCATTGAGAGCACACTAACACACTGTGTATGCGTGTGGTACACCAGCTGCACAGCGGCTCAGAGGAAAACGCTCCAGAGCGCCATTGACAACGCCCACAGTATTGTCGGCTGCCCTCTCCTTACCTTGGAGGACTTACACAGTTCCCGCTGCATCACAAAATCCCAGAATATGATAAAGGACATTTCCCACCCCAGAAACTCCCTGTTTGAACTGTTGCCGTCAGGCAGACGGTACAGATCTACAAGGGCAAGGACGAATAGACTAAAAAACAATTTTTACCCACTGCTATAGAAGCACTAAATGTAGCCGCCAAGGAACGCAGGGGCGATACATACTAAGGGACTGTGGTACACTGTGAAATCGACAGAAGGATGGAGGGTTGGGTGTTTATGTGTGCTATTTTCATGATATTTATTTTAGTTGTTTATCTTTTAATACTTTATCTTGTATGTATCGTTAGCTTTTAGAAATGTTCGAATGGTGCACTGACTGGCTGACATTTTTAAATTTCGTTGTACATGGTTCATGTTACAATGACAATAAAGAAACTATTCTATTCCATTCTATCTTGAACTTCAGTTGTCCTTTGGGCCTGAATCGAGAAACCAGACGAAAACATATTTCTGTTTTTAAAGAATCCCTGAGTCAGCTCAGTGATATGAGTAAGTGTGAATCGGCGTGAGTTAGTGTCAGCGTGCACCCCAGAGAGACGGGAAGTGGCCGCGCTGCGCTGCCTCGGGTCCTTATTCCACGTAAGCAGAATTCTTCTAACTTCCGTGGACCTCCAGCTGAACCCAGGGCGTTATGCGCTCGACGATTTCCTTCGGGTTGGCCAAGAGGGTCAGTTGTAGAGAAAACTTTATCAAATTCATTGGGTGAAATTAAACACATTTAGGAACGACCTTTAGTCTGATCAATCCGACCGCATCAGCTATATTTTGCTTTCCAATAGGAAATACACTCGGCGTTATGGCGGTAATTGTAACAATTATGCCAAATGAACAATGCCAACCATTTTCTCTGGTTTGTAACTGAAGGTGCCGTGCAGAAAGGCAAGGAGGTTGTATTGATGGCTGGGGTAATGGGCACTGCACTGGACAGCGCGAAACCACGGCAGAGAGCGCAGACAAGATTTACTAAAATAGTGTTGGAAGGAACTGTGATGCGGGTTTACACCGAATGTAGACGCAAATTGCTGGAGTAACTCAGCGGGACAAGCTACGTCTTTGGAGTGAAGGAATTGGTGACGTTTTGGGTCGAGACACTTCAGACTGAACTGAACTCTCGTCGGTGAGAGTACTTATGATTGGCTGAAGAAGGGTTTCCACCCGAAACGTCACAGATTCCTGCTATCCAGATTTGATGCGTGTCCCATTGAGTTACTCCAGCATTTTGTGTCTATTGTTCAGTGAAAACCAGCGTCTGTAGAACGTTCCCACACAAAACCGCCCGGGGCTGGAGGGTGACTGGCTATTCAGGACCCGACTTCCACAGTGTAAGCGGCCGAAGGAGCGCATCCCTCGGGACAGCCCCCACTCTCCCCAAGGGGTCAGCGCTGTACGGCCACGGCCGCCCCCCGCCTCGTCACCCCCTGTGCGGCCGTACTGTGACGGGCTGTGGGTCGGCTGCGTACACACACACACGGGGCCGGGTGGAGCGGGGCCGCGCTTCCGGGCAGCGGACACACGGGGGGCGAAAACCCGACAACGTCCCCGTCAGCTGCAGCAGAGTTGGGGACAATCTGGTCCCTCCGACCACCCAGATCCACCCAACGCGATGCACTGCCACCGGCACGCGACCCCCACACCGGGCTGATTCACCGCCACCCCCCCCCCCCCCGAACTGTACAGCAGGGTGATTTCCTCCCATCCTGCCGACCCCCGGACCCCGACCCACACACACAGGGTGATTCACCCGCTCCCCAATCCCGACCCACACACGGGGAGATTCACGCTCCTACACCCACACCAGGTGACTCACCTCCACCGGTCGCGGGGACAGACGGCCCGGGGCACTGGCAGCCCATAGTAAGCGCTTATGCCCCTGTACCACTTAGGAAACCTGAACGGAAACCTCTGGAGACTTTGCGCCCCGCCCAAGGTTTCCGTGCGGTTCCCCGAGGTTGCAGGTGGTTGCCGGAGGTTGCAGGTAGTGGAAGCAGGTAGGGAGACTGACAACAACCTCCGGGAACCTCCGGGAACGGCACGGAAACCTTGGGTAGGGCTCAAAGTCTCCAGACGTTTCCGGCCAGGTTTCCTAAGTGGGACAGGGGCATTACATGACGTTCACCGTTTATATTCCAGAAGGCGTTGCGTGGCAACAGTACGGGACACGCGTCGTAACCTCGACTGCCGTGCAACAGTCCATGACCCGTGACCCGTACTGGTGCCACGCAACGCCTTCTGGAGTACAAGCGATGACCGGTCAGGTAAGCAT
>NW_026575358.1:0-52311 GCF_028641065.1 Leucoraja erinaceus | reverse complement strand
GGCGGGGGGGAGGGGGGGGGGGAGAGGGGGGAGGGAGGAGGGGGAGGAGGGGGGGAGGGGGAGCGGGGGAGAGGGGGGGACGGGAGAGGGGGGGAGGGGGGGGGGGGGGAGGGGGGGAGAGGGGGAGGGGGGGGGGGGGGGAGGAGGGGGGGGGGGGGGGGGGGGGGAGGGGGAGGGGGGGGGGGGGAGGGGGGGGGGAGGGGGGGAGGGGGGGGGGAGGGGGGGGGGGGGGGAGAGGGAGAGGGGGGGGGGGGGGGGGAGGGGGGGAGGGGGAGAGGGGGAGGGGGGGGGGGGGAGGGGGGGGGGGGGGGGGGGGGGGGGGGGGGAGGGGGGAGAGGGGGAGAGGGGGGGGAGGGGGGGGGGGGGAGGGGGGGGGGGGGGGGGGGGGGGGGGGGAGAGGGGGGAGAGGGGGGGGGGGGAGAGGGGGGGGGGGAGGGGGGAGGGGGGGGGAGGGGGAGGGGGGGGAGGGGGGAGGGGGGAGGGGGGGGTGGGGAGAGAGAGGAGGGGAGGGGGGAGAGGGGGGGAGAGGGGGGAGAAGAAGGGGAGAGGGGGGGGGAGGGGGGGGAGGGGGGAGAGAGGGGGAGAGCCGTTGGCCGTCCAAGGTTGTTCTCAGATGTTCCTTTTCAGGACCAAATACCCTTTGGCAAGGGGGCCGACCGCGTAAAATATATTCGTGTCCGGACGAATGACCACCGCTGGGGACAGAAGAGAAAATAAACAATCAGTACATTTCCAAACGTAGACTGGGCGACCGTCTGACTGAACACGAGGCGTACGAGGCCCACGTGATCGCCCGTCTAACAAACATTTCAATGGTCCTTTGTTGTCACGTGCACCGAGGTACAGTGACATTGGGTTTATTATATAGTCACACCAAAAAAGCAACAAGATACAAAACTACTTAAAAATTAACCATATTGACCACATTCCGGTTGTGCCATGCTAGGCTAGCAGTCGCAACGTTTAGCTCCGCTCCTGTGGAAACAAAATTGTGTCTGGAAGTCGGGACCGATTCAAAAACTGACCGGAGCCCCGGGACCTCGCGCTGATGTCATCATCAGTAATCGCTGCAATTTAAAACGGAGGGAAAAGCATTTTAAATGAAAAAAACGTCTCCAGCTCAGAGCCCTCAGAGAAACATCTCAAAACTGCTGAAAACACGGAAACATATATACGCACAATTTTGACAATCCTCAATTTTTTAATAAAATTCTGAATAAAATCGCAGAATCTAACTACCAAAATGTTATAATTGGAGGAGACTTCAACTGTGATTTAGATCTCTATTTAGATAAATCGACGCAAAAACAAAGAGGTATTATGAAATCTAAAACTAGTGAACTCCTACATACATATATAAAAAATACAAATATAGCAGACGTTTGGAGGATCGCGAACACGACTGGAAGGGAATACTCGTTTTATTCAATGGTGTATTCAAAACTAATCCCTTATACTCTTAACCCTAAATACCACACCATTACGATTTCAGATCATTCCCCGCTATCTTTTGTTTTAAAACTGGAAGGAATCTCTACGAACAACTCGTTAAATAAAGCCAGTGAATTGACCTCAACTACCTTCTGTGGCAGAGAGTTCCAGAGACTCTCTGCATGAAAACTGTTTTTCTCATCTTGGTCCTAAAAGATTTCCCCTTTATCCTCAAACTGTGACCCTTAGTTCTGGACTTCCCCAACATCGGGAACAATCTTCCTGCATCTAGCCTGTCCAACCCCCTAAGAATTTTGTAAGTTTCTATTAGATCCCCCCTCAATCTTCTAATTTCTAGCGAGTACAAGCCGAGTCTATCCAGTCTTTCTTCATATGAGAGTCCTGACATCCCAGGAATCAGTCTGGTGAACCTTCTCTGCACTCCCTCTATGGCAATAATGTCCTTCCTCAGATTTGGAGACCAGAACTGTACACAATACTCCAGGTGTGGTCTCACCAAGAACTTGTACAACTGCTGTAGAACCTCCCTGCTCCTAGACTCAAATCCTTTTGCAATGAATGCTAACATACCATTGGCTTTTTTCACTGCCTGCTGCACCTGCATGCCTACTTTCAATTGTTTAATTGGTCTCTGTAAATTGCCCCTAGTGAGTAGGGAGTGGATGACAGCACAGCCATTCAGACAGTAGACCTGACGTTTTGATTGAAATACAACAAATGCCTCAGAGTGCCAGAGACCCGGGTTCCATCCTGACCACCTTTTCACCCCATGACTGCATGCGTTTCCTCCGGGTGCTCCGATTCCTTTATATCCCATCTACAATTGTAGGTTAATGAGCCTCTGTAAAAATGGTCACTATTGTGTATGGTGTGGGAGGGAAAGTGTGATCACATAGAAGTAGTGTGAAGGATGGTCGGCGTGGACTCAATGGGCCAGTGGTTTAACCATATAACCATATAACAATTACAGCACGGAAACAGGCCATCTCGGCCCTACAAGTCCGTGCCGAACAACTTTTTTTCCCCTTAGTCCCACCTGCCTGCACTCATACCATAACCCTCCATTCCCTTCTCATCCATATGCCTATCCAATTTATTTTTAAATGATACCAATGAACCTGCCTCCACCACTTCCACTGGAAGCTCATTCCACACCGCTACCACTCTCTGAGTAAAGAAGTTCCCCCTCATGTTACCCCTAAACTTCTGTCCCTTAATTCTGAAGTCATGTCCTCTTGTTTGAATCTTCCCTATTCTCAAAGGGAAAAGCTTGTCCACATCAACTCTGTCTATCCCTCTCATCATTTTAAAGACCTCTATCAAGTCCCCCCTTAACCTTCTGCGCTCCAGAGAATAAAGCCCTAACTTGTTCAACCTCTCTGTAACTTAGTTGTTGAAACCCAGGCAACATTCTAGTGAATCTCCTCTGTACTATCTCTATTTTGTTGACATCCTTCCTATAATTGGGCGTCCAAAATTGTACCCCATACTCCAGATTTGGTCTCACCAATGCCTTGTACAATTTTAACATTACATCCCAGCTTCTATACTCAATGCTCTGATTTATAAAGGCTAGCATACCAAAAGCTTTCTTTACCACCCTATCTATATGAGATTCCACCTTCAAGGAACTATGCACGGTTATACCCAGATCCCTCTGTTCAACTGTATTCTTCAATTCCCTACCATTTACCATGTACGTCCTATTTTGATTTGTCCTGCCAAGGTGTAGCACCTCACATTTATCAGCATTAAACTCCATCTGCCATCTTTCAGCCCATTTTTCCAAATGGCCTAAATCACTCTGTAGACTTTGGAAATCCTCTTCATTATCCACAACACCCCCTCTATCTTGGTATCATCTGCATACTTACTAATCCAATGTACCACACCTTCATCCAGATCATTGATGTACATGACAAACAACAAAGGACCCAACACAGATCCCTGAGGCACCCCACCAGTCACCTGCCTCCAACCCGATAAACAGCCATCCACCATTACCCTCTGGCTTCTCCCATTCAGCCACTGTTGAATCCATCTTGCTATTCCTGCATTTATACCCAACAGTTGAACCTTCTTAACCAACCTTCCATGAGGAACCTTGTCAAAGGCCTTACTAAAGTCCATATAGACAACATCCACTGCTTTACCCTCGTCAATTTCCCTAGTAACCTCTTCAAAAAATTCAAGAAGATTAGTCAAACATGACCTTCCAGGCACAAATCCATGTTGACTGTTCCTAATCAGACCCTGTTTATCTAGATGCTTATATATATTGTCTCTAAGTATCTTTTCCATTAATTTGCCCACCACTGAAGTTTCTTTGCTGTATCTCTAAAGAAAACTATCACAATGTTTAAAAACAGCGAGATGGATAGCATTGGTTTAGAGGGCCATGGGCCAAACGCAGGCAGGTGGGACTAGTGTAGATGTGGCATGTTGGTCAGCATGGGCGTGTCAGGCCAAAGTGCCTGCTTCCACGCATTGGAAGGCATGGACAGGCCTAACGACGTTTTGTGTTGGGGCCCTTCTTCAAACTCAACCCGCACTGGATGTGGGTTCCATATCCAATATGAAAGGTTTCAACCTGAAATGTCACCTGCCCATTCCCTCCACAGATAATTTAGTTTCATTTTGTTCAGTATTTTAGTAGTCACACGCATGGAAAAACAGTCTCTTTGGCCCATCGAGTCCATGTGGACCTGCCATCACCTGTACACTAGCACTATCCTACACACCAGAGACAAATATTTTATGGAAGCCAATTAACCTACAAACCTTCATGTGTTTGGAGGGTGGGAGGAAACCGGAGCACCCGGAGAAAACCCCTGCGGTCATGGGAGAACGTACAAATTCCGTACAGACAGCACCTGGAGTCAGGATGGAAATGGGTTCTCTAATGCTCTAAGGCAGCAACTGTACCGCTGTGCCACCTTATAACCATATAACCATACAACCAGATAACAATTACAGCACGGAAACAGGCCATCTCGGCCCTTCTAGTCCGTGCCGAACACTTAACCATATAACCATACAACCAGATAACAATTACAGCACGGAAACAGGCCATCTCGGCCCTTCTAGTCCGTGACGAACACTTAACCATATAACCATATAACCAATTACAGCACGGAAACAGGCCATCTCGGCCCTTCTAGTCCGTGCCCAACACTTAACCATATAACCATATAACAATGACAGCACGGAAACAGGCCATCTCGGCCCTTCTAGTCCATGCCGAACACTTATTCTCCCCTAGTCCCATCTACCTGCACTCACACCATAACCCTCCATTCCTTTCCCGTCCATATAACTATCCAATTTATTTTTAAATGATAAAATCGAACCTGCCTCCACCACTTCCACTGAAAGCTCATTCCACACCGCCACCACTCTCTGAGTAAAGAAGTTCCGCCTCATGTTACCCCTAAACTTCTGTCCCTTAATTCTCAAGTCATGTCCCCTTGTTTGAATCTTCCCTACCATCAATGGGAAAAGCTTATCCACGTCAACTCTATCTATCCCTCTCATCATTTTAAAGACCTCTATCAAGTCCCCCCTTAACCTTCTGCGCTCCAAAGAATAAAGACCTAACTTGTTCAACCTTTCCCTGTAACTTAATATGCTGAACATAGTGCTTAATATAATAACCTTGATATGCTGAGCTCCTCCAACACATTGAGTTTAGGAGGAATATTGTGCATCTTCCAGCATCAAGCAACCTATGTTTTATTCCTCACCTCTGTCTTTGGTGACGTTGTGGACAAGATGATACTCCTGCCAGTCGCCATCCAGATTGAACTTAGCCATGGCTCGCTGGATGACGGCTGGGGATCTGTCTTCATCGGTCACCTGGAGAGGAAAGGAAAAAGTGTTTACTTCAGATGCTCGGTGTATTGAGTGGGGTGGCACTGAGGATCTACTGAAAGGAATTTAACAACCTCTTACCAGAAAACAAACAAGTGTTAGAAAAATGCTCCGCTTCAATCCGCATCGTCTGCTTTGATCTGTCATTTTCACTCCTCACCCTTCCATATCTTCAGACTCCATTTCCCCTGCCTCTCAGTTTGAAGAAGGGTCTCGACACGAAACGTCACCCATTCCTTCTGTCCTCAAATGCCGTCTGACCCGCTGAGTTACTCCAGTATTTTGTGTGTATCTTAGAAAAATGCTACCCCATTATTTGACCAGTCGTTTGCAATCCTCAGGCCTGCGGTCAGTTCAGTTTAGAGATACAGAATGGAACCAGGCCCTTCAGACCATCGAGTTCACACCATACATTGAATACCCTTTCACAACAATCCTCAACGACCTCGTTACCTCTGCTGACACTGGTTCCCTCAACATCCTCATCCTCCTCGACCTGAGTGCAGCCTTCGATACAGTGAACCATAAAATCCTGCTCACCAGACTTGGGGACCTTGGCATTGAAGGTTCTGCACTCAGCTGGCTCTGTTCCTACCTTTCCAACAGATCCCACTTCATCTCTCTCCACAACCACACCTCTGCTACAGCCACAGTCACTCAAGGCGTTCCCCAAGGCTCCGTACTCGGCCCCCTCCTCTTCATCATCTACATCCTCCCCCTTGGTCAGATACTCTGCCACTTCAACCTGGACTTCCACTGTTACGCCGATGACACCCAGATCTACCTCGGCACCAAATCCCCCCACAACCCCCCCCCCCCCCCCCCCCCCATATCTCCCATATCAACTGTTTAAAAACCTGGATGCAACATAACTGCCTCAAACTCACCAGCGATCATACAAAATTCCTCCTCATAGGCTCCAAAGCCACACTCAGCAAAATCAATAACCCCACTCTCACCATCGATGGCACCACTGTCTCCCCATCTCCCCAGGCCCGCAACCTTGGCGTGATCTTTGATTCCACCCTCTCCCTTGAGCCTCACATCCGCCATGTCATTAAAACCTCCTTCTTTCATCTCCGCAACATCGCCAAACTCAGACCCTCTCTCAAACCTCCCGCTGCTGAAAGACTCATCCATGCCTTCATCTCCTCCCGACTGGACTATTGCAACTCACTTCTCCTTGGCATCAGCTCCACCTACATCAACCGACTCCAACTGGTCCAGAACGCAGCCGCCCGACTCATCACCCACACCAAATCCTGGCATCACATCACTCCAGTCCTCGAACAACTTCACTGGCTTCCCATCTCCCACCGGATCAACTACAAAATCCTGATCCTCACCTACAAAGCCCTCCACCATCTGGCCCCCCCCATATCTCACTGACCTCCTCTCCCCCTACCAACCCTCACGGTCCCTCAGATCCACATCAGCCGGTCTCCACTCCATACACAAGTCCAACTTCTGCATTTTTGGGGACAGAGCCTTCTCCAAGGCAGCTCCCAGGCTCTGGAACTCCCTCCCCCAACTGATCCGCAATTCTGTGTCCCTCACCATCTTCCAGTCCCGCCTCAAGACCCATCTCTTCACCTCTGCCTATCCTTAGCCCCACGTCCCCCTCCCTTTTCATCTGTGCTTGAATTGCCTCATATTGTGTTTTGAATTGAATTCTGTCTTTAATTTGTGTACTAGTCATGTCTCTACTGTTTATTTCATTCCACTTGCATGTTTTTCCTCTACCTGCTAAATTTTTGTAAGGTGTCCTTGAGACTCTTGAAAGGCGCCCATAAATAAAATGTATTATTATTATTATTATTATAATGTTATCCCACTTTCTGTTATGAGTCAACTGAACCATTCCACCAACAACCAGAGAGTGGCCTTGAGCTACTCGCTTCCTCATTGGAGATGCTCAGACTATCTTCAATCGGATTTTAGTGACTTTATCTTGCACTAAACGTTATTCACTTTATTCCCTTTATCATCTGTGGATGGTTCGATTGTAATCATGTATTGTCTTTCTGTTGACGGGTTAGCACACAACAAGTTTTTCACTGGGCACATGACAATAAATTAAAGTAAGCTTCCTGCAAAGTAGAAGTAATTTACTCTGCAAAATCGGCAATAAAAGGTATTCAATTAGCGAACCAAGACGACATCCCTGGATCCTCTGCCGGGTTCTTGGTTTCAGTTTGTAACTAGATAATATACCAGTAATTGGGTGGTACAAAGCTGCCGCCTTACATACAGCGCCTGAGACCCGGTTCAATCCTGACTACGGGTACTGTCTGCACGGAGTTTGTACGTTTTCCTGTGACCGTGTGGGTTTTCTCCTGGTGCCCTGGTTTCCTCCCACACTCCAAAGACGTGCATGTTTGCAGGTTGATTGGCTTCTGTAAATTGTACATTGTCCCTAGTGTGTAGTATAGCGCTAGTGTACGGGGTGATTTATGGTCGGCGTGCACTCGGTGGGACAACGGACCTGTTTCCAACACTGTAAGTCTAATGTAGTTACAATATCCACTGCAGTAGGCAAAGGTCTCATTAATTTTAAATTATTGACATTTAGATTGATTTTTCTGATGCCTTCACACCATGTTTGGCCAAGGATCATCTTTTGAACAAATAATTAACCCTACTTGATATTAGGATCTATATTCTCTCCTCCCATTTCAAACTACATGGAGTCCAAGGCAATGAAAGATAAGAGTGTCCCCAATCACATTCCAGGAGTCATATACAGAGCATCTTTCAAACCATTATACCCTTAGCACCATGAACCACAGAAACCGGCCTTTCAACCCAACTTACCCAAACCAGCCAAGATGCCCATTTTCTACGCCAGTCCTGCCTGCCCACGTTTGGCCCATACCCCTTGAAACAGTTTCTACCCATCTACCTGTTCAGTTGACTTTTAAATATTGTGTAGTTCCTGCCACAACTACCTCCTCTGGCAGCTCGCACCCAAAACCTAACACCCCTCAGATTCCTATTAAATCTTCCCCCTCTCACCTTAAACCCATGTCCTCTTGTCTTGATTCCCCTCCCGGGATAAAACACCCTCTGCATTCACTGTTTCTATTCCCCTCATGATGTTATACACCTCGATATGATCACCTCAGCCTTCTGTACCACTACACCCACCTGTGTGAAAAAGCTGCCCCTCAGGTCCATATTACAGGTCCCACACACAGAGAGTGGTGAATCTGTGGAATTCTCTGCCACAGAAGGTAGTTGAGGCCAGTTCATTGGCTATATTTAAGAGGGAGTTAGATGTGGCCCTTGTGGCTAAAGGGATCAGGGGGTATGGAGAGAAGGCAGGTTTAGGATACTGAGTTGGGTGATCAGCCATGATCATATTGAATGGCGAATGGTGCAGGCCTGAAGGGCCGAATGGCCTCTACTCCTGCACCTATTTTCTATGTCTCTATGTTTCTAAATCTTTCCCCTCTCACATTGAGGTGGGTGTATGGAACGAGCTGCCAGAGGAGGAAGTTGAGGCAGGGACGATCACAACGTTTAAGAAGCAATTGGACAGGTACATGGATATGACAAGTTTGGAGGGATATGGGCCAAATGCAGGCAGGTGGGACATGTGGCCAGTGGGGGCAAGATGGGCCAAAGGGCCACACTGCATCACTCTATATCCTCTGGCTCTTGCCCCTTATGAGAGAAACCAGAATCTCATTAAAGTTTGTGTCTGTTGTAGACTTTGAACTAAACAGCACAGAAACAAGCTCCTGGGTTTTCAACTTTTCACATTTCCAAATGTTTTATTCAGAAGTCACAAATATATTGCAGCAATGACAATAAAGAAACTATTCTATTCTATTCTGCAATGGTAGATCTGCTGCCATACAGCGCCGGAGATCCGGGTTCCATCCTGACTGTGGCTGCTGTCTGTGGGGAGTTTGTATGTTCTCCCTGTGACCGCATCGGGTGCTCATACTGTCATAGAAGTAGAGTTTGGCCATTCGGCCCATCAAGCTTAATCTGCCACTCAATCATGGCAGATCTTTATCTCCCTCCTAACCCCATTTTCCTGCCTTCTCCCCATAACCCCTGACTAACACCAGTGCCCCAGTTTCCTCCCACACTTCAAAGATATATGGGATTGTGGATTCATTGGCTTCAGTAAATTGTCCCTAGCATGCATGAACTAGTACACCCTATCCAACTGTTGGTCAACACGGAATCAGTGGGCCGAAGGGCCTGTTTCCATGCTGTGTCTCTGCTATAAAGTAGTATCTGAGCCGTGGAAGAATGCCATGCACCTACCTTTATTTTTTTAGACGCCTTCCCACGGCCGTTTTCGAGGCGGACCTTAACGATGACGTTTGTGAGGGTGTGTGGAGCTGTGCGAACCTTTGGTTTCCTTGAGGCAGCAAGGCCAGCAACAAATGTTGCGGAGAAACGTACTTAACCGGGATGCGTTCCGCTGGAAAACAAAACAGTAAGGATGGGAATTTAGATATTTCTAATCCAACTTTTCAGTTCTATCCTCAAGCCAGGCTGCTCCCATCCTCTATATAGGATGAGTGGTGATCTTATAGACGTGTATAAAATCATGAGATTAGTTGCTGCCTCACAGATCCAGAGACCAGGGTTCGATCCTGACCTCAGGAGCCGTCCATACGGAGTTTGCACATTTGCCGTGTGAACACGTGGGTTTCCACCGGTTTCAAGAGTCATGAATGTTTTATTGTTATATCCCATTTCCTATCACATCCCAAAGATGTGCAGGGTTATTGGTTATTTAGCTTCTGTAAATTGTCCTTAGTGTGTAGCAAAGAACTATTGAATGGGGTGATCGCTGGTCGGCACAGACTCGGTGGGCCGAAGGGACTGTTTGTCTAACGTAAACTAAACTAAATATTGGTGTGATGCACTAGCAACATGCAAAGCTTCACTTGTAATGTATTGCTTCTGCATAACACAACTGCTTAAAACGCAGCCAAGTCTTATTTGAGTGACTTTACAGATACAGTGCGGGAAAAGGCTCTTCAGCCCACCGAGTCCACACCGACCAGCGATCCCCACACACTATCCTACACACCAGGGACAATTTACAACTTGCAGAAGCCAAGTAATCTACAAGCGTACACGTCTTTAGAGTGTGAGGGCGAAGCTGGAGCACCCGGGATAAACTCACGTGGTCACAGGGTGAACGTAAATTCCGTACAGGCAGCACCCGTGGTCAGGTTCGAACACTCTCTGGCGCTGTAAGACAGCAATTCTACCGCTGCACCACAAAGTGCTGGAATAAGTCAGCTCACTCCATAGATCTCAGCTTCACTTTATCCTTCCACAGGATCCACACGCTCAATCAAAGCTCCTCCACTTACCCGACCGCCACTAAGGATCACAAACCTGCCTTTCTCCAGACCAGGCCCCCCAGCGACTGCGGAGTTACTCCAGCACTTTGTCTTTTTATGTAAACGAGCATCTGCAGTTCCTTGCATCCACCCCTCATTAGAACGCATTAGATGGACGTGCGCAGCATAAAATGTTTTTACGAGGAAAAGGTTCTACCTTTTTGTAAACAAAATGTTTTACCAGAAAGCCGCCTGGATTCGAGGGCTTCAGCTACAGGGTGAGGTTGGATAGACCTGCATTGTTTTTTCTGCAATGTCGGAGGTTGAGAGGAGACCAGTTATACGTATATAAAATTATGAGAGGCACAATTAGGGTAGACATTCAGAATGTTTTTATGCCAGGCTGGAAATGTCCAAGACTAGAGGGTATCACTATAAGGAGAGTGGGGGAATGTTTAATGGGGATGCGCGGGGCAGTGGTGGGGGCCTGGAATGCCTGATCTGGGGAGGTGGTGGAGGCAGATATGACAGGGGTGCTTAAGAAGCTTTTAGGTGGGCATGTGGAATTAGAGGTGAGAGAGGGATATGGATCATGTTCAGGCAGATGAGAGTTTAACCTGGCGTCATGTTCGACACAAACATTGTGGGCCGAAGGGCCCATTCCTGTGCTGTACTGTCCTATGTTCTAACCATCCAATCAAAAGACTGAAGCCTCTTTTTACTCCGGTACTTTATTTTCGCATGGTTAAATTATAATGTTTTATTTTTAATTGTCTACTGAGTATCTTGTTGTTACCTGCGAGCAAAGCTCCAATGTAAGTTCCTTGTATGTGGACATACTTGGCTAATAAAATTTTTATTCATTCATTATTATTGATTGAAGACAATAGACAATTGGTGCAGGAGTAGGCCATTTGGCCCCTCGAGCCAGCTCTCTCTTGAAAGCATCCAGAGAACCGGCCTGCACCACCATCTGAGGCAGAGAATTTCACAGACTCTCAACTCTCTGTGTGAAAAAGTTTTTTCTCATCTCCGTTCTAAATTAATTGCCCCTTATTCTTAAACTATCCCTCCGGCTATCTTTAATCAGACTTTACCTTGCACTAATCGATATTCCCTTAATCCTATATCTGTACACGTCCCCTCCATGTTTTGAGAGGTGGGGGACATCCCCCCTAAGGTTTTGTAATCCGGATTTTAAAACACGGTGAAATCTCCGCTTTCTGCGAGACAGTGGGGATGGGACTGATGATCGAGGGCATTGATTGGATAAGAGAGACATAGGTCAGCAGGCAATGGGGACGGGACATGATGCAGCGCGATGATTGGAGGAGGGAGGAGTGGCACAGACCTGCGCCTCATCCGAAGCCAGGATGATCCCGGCCGGGTCTCCGGCGCTGTCCCGCCCCCTCCCTGCGGGTGGCCAGAGTAGTCGGCAGCAAAGATCCTCCTCCGCTATAGGATCTTTGGTCGGGAATCAGACGGGCCAGCGCAGAGAAAACAGCGCTAAACCCAGCTAACTCTGCCTGTCCCACCAGGTGAGCTTACAACCCTTCCTGGACTTGCAGCGAATATGGCCAGCACGGAGAAGCAGCGCTGGTATCCCGTCAGTCCAGACAGGGCTGTTGGTTAACCTGGTGAGACCGGCAGAGTTGTGCTGCATTTAGCGCTGGATTGAGCCTCCAAAGCCTCGCACGTGTGTGTGTGTGAGTGTGCGCATGCGCGTGTGGCCGCCAAAGAATGGTGTCCCCCGTCCCCTCCATGTTTTGCTAGCGAGTTCCGCTCTTGTCTTGGACATTTGCAGCCTGGGGGAGAGTCTGCCCTATCTGAACCACTCATCATTTTATATACATCTGCCAAGTCTCCTCTCATCTTCTGACGTGGCACAGAAACAATCCAAGTCTATCCGACCCTCTCCCTGTACCCCTCTAATCCAGGCAGTATTCTGGGAAAATATTTTGTTTTCACAAAGTTAGAACAGTCACGTCGTAAAACATTTTGTGTTTGAAACGTCAGGCTGGGACACTTGCTGAGTTACTCCAGCACTTTGCATCTTTTCTAAGAAGTACGCAGGCATCTCCAGTTTCTCATGGCTATGTTTTCATTGTTTTAATTTTAGAGACACAGCGGGAAAGTAAGCCCTTCAGCCCACAGTGTCCGCACCGACCAGCAATCCCTGCACATCACACTACCCCACATACACTAGAGACAATTTACATTTATACCAAGCCAATTAACCTACAAACCTGGATGTCTTTGGAGTGTGAGAGGAAACCTGAGAACCTTACGAATTTTGTAAGTTTCTATAAGATTCTCCCTCAATCTTCTAAATTCTCTGTACTCTATGGCAAGAATGTCCTTCCTCAGATTAGGAGACCAAAACTGTACACAATACCCCAGGTGTGGTCTCACCAAGACCTTGCACAACTGCAGTAGAACCTCCCTGCTCCTATACTCAAATCCTTTAGCTATAAATGCTAACATAACATTCACTTTCTTCACTGCCTGCTGCACCTGCATGCCTACTTTCAATGACTGGTGTACCATGACACCCAGGTCTTGTTACATCTCCCCTTTTCCTAACCGGCCACCATCAGATAATAATCTACTTTCCTGTTTTTGCCCCAAAGTGGATAACTTCACATTTATCCATATTATACTGCATCTGCCATGCATTTGCCCACTTACCCAGCCTATCCAAGTCACCTTGCAGTCTCCTAGCATCCTCCTCACAGCTAACACTGCCCCCCAGCTTAGTGTCATCCGCAAACTTGGAAATGTTGCATTCAATCCCCTCGTCCAAGTCATTAATATATTTTGTAAATAGCTGGGGTCCCAGCACTGAGCCTTGCGGTACCCCACTAGTCACTGCCTGCCATTGTGAAAAGGACCCGTTTACTCCTACTCTTTGCTTCCTGTCTGCCAGCCAGTTCTCTATCCACATCAATACTGAACCCTCAATACCATGTGCTTTAAATTTGTATACTATTCTCTTATGTGGGACCTTGTCGAAAGCCTTCTGGAAGTCCGGATATAACACATCCACTGGTTCTCCCTTGTCCACTCTACTAGTTACATCCTCGAAAAATTCTATAAGATTCGTCAGACATGGTTTACCTTTCATAAATCCATGCCGACTTTGTCCAATGATTTCACCACTTTTCAAATGTGCTACTATCCCATCTTTAATAACTGACTCTAGCAGTCTCCCCACTACCGATGTTAGACTAACTGGTCTGTAATTCCCCGTTTTCTCTCTCCCTCCCTTCTTAAAAAGTGGGGTTACATTAGCTAACTTCCAATCCTCAGGAACTACTCCAGAATCTAAAGAGTTTTGAAAAATGATCACTAATGCATCCACTATCTATGGGGCTACTTCCTTAAGTCCTCTGGGATGCAGCCTATCTGACCATGGGGATTTATCGGCCTTTAATCCATTCAATTTACCTAACACCACTTCCCGACTAACCTGGATTTCACTCAATTCCTCCAACTCATTTGACCCCCGGTCCCCTGCTATATCCGGCAGATTATTTAAGTCTTCCTTAGTGAAGACAGAACCAAAGTAGTTATTCAATTGGTCTGCCATGTCCTTGTTCCCAACGATCAATTCACCTGTTTCTGACTGCAAGGAACCTATATTTATTTTAACTAATCTTTTTCTCTTCACATATCTATAAAATCGTTTGCAGTTTTTATGTACCCTGCCAGTTTTCTTTCATCATCTATTTCCCCTTTCCTAATTAAGCCCTTTGTCCTCCTCTGCTGGACTCTGAATTTCTCCCAGTCCTCTGGTAGGCTGCTTTTTATGGCTAATTTGTATGCTTCATCTTTTGTTTTGATACTATCCCTGATTTCCCTTGTTATCCACGGATGCACTACCTTCCCTGATTTATTCTTCTGCCAAACTGGGATGAACAATTGTTGTAGTTCATCCATGCAGTCTTTAAATGCCTTCCATTGCATATCCTCCGTCAACCCTTTAAGAATTAATAGCTAGTCTATCTAGGCCAATTCACGTGTCATACCCTCAAAGTTACCTTTCTTTAAGTTCAGAACCCTTGTTTCTGAATTAACAATGTCACTCTCCATCCTAATGAAGAACTCAACCATATTATGGTCACTCTTGCCCAAGGGGGCACGTACAACAAGATTGCTAACTAACCCTTCCTCATTACTCAATACCCAGTCTAAAATAGCCTGCTCTCTCGTTGGTTCCTCTACATGTTGATTTAGATAACTATCCCGCATACATTCGAAGAAATCCTATTCCTCAGCACCCCTGCCAATTTGATTCACCCAATCTATATGTAGATTGAAGTCACCCATTATAACTGTTTTACCTTTGTCTCACGCATTTCTAATTTCCTGTTCGATACCATCTCCAACTTCACTACTGCTGTTAGGTGGCCTGTACACAACACCCACCAGCGTTTTCTGCCCCTTATTGTTTCGCAGCTCTACCCATATCGATTCCACATCCTCAAAGCTAATGTCCTTCCTTTCTATTGTGTTAATTTCCTCTCTAACCAGCAATGCTACCCCACATCCTTTTCCTTTCTGTCTATCCCTCCTGAATATTGAATATCCCTGGATGTTCAGCTCCCAGCCTTGGTCACCCTGGAGCCATGTCTCCGTGATCCCAACTATATCATAGTCATAAATAGCCATCTGCACATTCAACTCATCCACCTTATTAAAAATGCTCCTTGCATTGAGACACAAAGCCTTCAGGCTTGTTTATTACAACACCCTTACTCCTTATACTATTATGATTTTTGCCCTGGATTTGTCTGCCAGCCACTTTTATTTTTCACCTTGCTACTTATTGCTTGTGCCATCATTTAGCACCCCCTGCCTCTCTGCTCACACATTTAAGAAACCCACCACCTCTTATTTTCTGATTATTAACTTTTTCTTCTTTCCCCTTACAGCTTTCTCTATTTGAGTCCCTCCCCACAACCGTTCTAGTTTAATGTCTCCCCAGTAACCTTTGCAAATCTCCCCACCAGGATATCGGTAGCACCGATGCTCCGGCTGCGGCACCATGCTGTGCATGAGGCAGAGGGTCTCCATTACCTTTTTTTGCAGCTCCACGTCGGTAACGTCATGAGTCAGGTCCGCTGTGGTGTCATTGGCCGTGTCTGCGGTGTCTGCGGTGTCTGCGGTGTCGTCAGCCGTGTCAGCCGTGTCGTTGGCCGTGTCCTTGGCCGTGTAGACGGCCGTGTCCTTGGCCGTGACCTGTCTGCGCTGCGTGTCTGCGGTGTCTGCGGTGTCTGCGGTGTCTGCGGTGTCTGCGGTGTCTGCGGTGTCGTCAGCCGTGTCCTTGGCCGTGTCCTTGGCCGTGTAGACGGCCGTGTCCTTGGCCGTGTCCGGCCGTGTCGGCGTGTCGTGCCGTGTTGGCCGTGTCCTGGCCGTGTCCTTGGCCGGTGTGGCTTGGCCGTGTCCTTGGCCGTGTCGTTGGCCGTGTCCTTGGCCGTGTCGTTGGCCGTGTCGTTGGCCGTGTCGTTGGCCGTGTCGTTGGCCGTGTCCTTGGCCGTGCCTTGGCCGTGTCCTTGGCCGTGTCCTTGGCCGTGTCCTTGTGTCGGTCCGTGTCCTTGGCGTGTCCTTGGCCGTGGCCGTGTCCTTGGCTGTCCTTGGCCGTGTGTCCTTGGCCGTGTCCTTGGCCGTGTCCTTGGCCGTGTCCTTGGCCGTGTCCTTGGCCGTGTCGTCGGCCGTGTCCTTGGCCGTGTCCTTGGCCGTGTCCTTGGCCGTGTCCTTGGCCGTGTCCTTGGCCGTGTCCTTGGCCGTGTCCTTGGCCGTGTCCTTGACGGCCCGTGTCCTTGGCCGTGTCCTTGGCCGTGTCCTTGGCCGTGTCCTTGGCCGTGTCCTTGGCCGTGTCCTTGGCCGTGTCCTTGGCCGTGTAGACGGCCGTGTCCTTGGCCGTGTCCTTGGCCGTGTCCTTGGCCGTGTCCTTGGCCGTGTCCTTGGCCGTGTCGGGCCGTGTCCTTGGCCGTGTCCGTGTCCTTGGCCGTGTCCTTGGCCGTGTCCTTGGCCGTGTCCTTGGCCGTGTCCTTGGCCGTGTCCTTGGCCGTGTCCTTGGCCGTGTCCTTGGCCGTGTCCTTGGCCGTGTCCTTGGCCGTGTCCTTGGCCGTGTCCTGTGGCCCGTGTCCTTGGCCGTGTCCTTGGCCGTGTCCTTGGCCGTGTCCTTGGCCGTGTCCTTGGCCGTGTCCTTGGCCGTGTCCTTGGCCGTGTCCTTGGCCGTGTCCTTGGCCGTGTCCTTGGCCGTGTCGTTGGCCGTGTCCTTGGCCGTGTCCTTGGCCGTGTCCTTGGCCGTGTCCTTGGCCGTGTCCTTGGCCGTGTCCTGGCCGTGTCCTTGGCCGTGGCCGTGTCCTGTCCTTGGCCGTGTCCTTGGCCGTGGCCGTGTCCCGGCCGTGTCCTTGGCCGTCCTTGGCCGTGTCGTGGCCGTGGCCGTGTCCTTGGCCGTGTCCTTGGCCGTGTCCTTGGCCGTGGCCGTGTCCTTGGCCGTGTCCTTGGCCGTGTCCTTGGCCGTGTCCTTGGCCGTGTCCTTGGCCGTGTCCTTGGCCGTGTCGTCGGCCGTGTCCTTGGCCGTGTCCTTGGCCGTGTCCTTGGCCGTGTCCTTGGCCGTGTACTTGGCCGTGTCCTTGGCCGTGTCCTTGGCCGTGTCCTTGGCCGTGTCCTTGGCCGTGTCCTTGGCCGTGTCGTTGGCCGTGTCGTTGGCCGTGTCGTTGGCCGTGTCCTTGGCCGTGTTGGCCGTGTCCTTGGCCGTGTCCTTGGCCGTGTCGTTGGCCGTGTCTTGGCCGTGTAGACGGCCGTGTCCTTGGCCGTGTCCTTGGCCGTGTCCTTGGCCGTGTCCTTGGCCGTGTCCTTGGCCGTGTCCTTGGCCTTGGCCGTGTCCTTGGCCGTGTCCTTGGCCGTGTCCTTGGCCGTGTCCTTGGCCGTGACGTTGGCCGTGTCCTTGGCCGTGTCCTTGGCCGTGTCCTTGGCCGTGTCCTTGGCCGTGTCCTGTGGCCGTGTCCTTGGCCGTGTGGCCGTGTCCTTGGCCGTGTCCTTGGCCGTGTCCTTGTCCTTGCCGTGTCCTGGCCGTGTCCTCCGTGGCCGTGTCCTTGCCGTGTCCTGAAAGACTTGGCCGTGGCCGTGTCCTTGGCCGTGTCCTTGGCCGTGTCCTGGGCCGTGTCCTTGGCCGTGTCCTTGGCCGTGTCCTTGGCCGTGTCCTTGGCCGTGTCCTTGGCCGTGTGTCCTTGGCCGTGTCCTTGGCCGTGTCCTTGGCCGTGTCCTTGGCCGTGTCCTTGGCCGTGTCCTTGGCCGTGTCCTTGGCCGTGTCCTTGGCCGTGTCCTTGGCCGTGTCCTTGGCCATGTAGACGGCCGTGTCCTTGGCCGTGTCCTTGGCCGTTGGCCGTGTCGTCCTTGGCCGTGTCCTTGGCCGTGTCCTTGGCCGTGTCCTTGGCCGTGTCCTTGGCCGTGTCCTGGCCGTGTCCCCGTGTCCTTGGCCGTGGCCCTTGGCCCGTGTCCTTGGCCGTGTCCTTGGCGTGTCCTTGGCCCGTGTCCTTGGCCGTGTCCTTGTCCTTGCCGTGTGTGTGTCCTTGGCCGTGTCCTTGGCCGTGTGGCCGTGTCCGTTGGCCGTGTCCTTGGCCGTGGCCCTGACCTTGGCCGTGTCCTTGGCCGTGTCCTTGGCCGGCCGTGTCCTTGGCCGTGTCCGTGTCTTGGCCGTGTAGACCTTGGCCGTGTCCTTGGCCGTGTCCTTGGCCGTGTCCCGGGGCCGTGTCCTTGGCCGTGTCCTTGGCCGTGTCCTTGGCCGTGTCCTTGGCCGTGTCCTTGCCGTGTCCTTGGCCTTGGCCGTGTCCTTGGCCGTGTCCTTGGCCGTGTCCTTGGCCGTGTCCTTGGCCGTGTCCTTGGCCGTGTCCTTGGCCGTGTCCCGTGGCCTTGGCCGTGTCCCTTGGCCGTGTCCGTGTGTCCTCCTTGGCCGTGTAGACGGCCGGGTGTCCTTGGCCGTGTCCTTGGACCGTGTCCTTGGCCGTGTCCTTGGCCGTGTCCTGTGTCCTTGGCCGTGTGTCCCGTTGGCCGTGTCCTTGGCCGTGTCCTTGGCCGTGTCCTTGGCCCGTGTCCTTGGCCGTGTCCGTGTCCTTGGCCGTGGCCGTGTCGACGGCCGTGTCCTTGGCCGTGTCCTTGGCCGTGTCCTTGGCCGTGTCCTTGGCCGTGGCCGTGTCCTTGGCCGTGTCCTTGGCCGTGTCCTTGGCCGTGTCGGCCGTGGCCGTGTCCCGTGTCCTTGGCCGTGTCCTTGGCCGTGTCCTTGGCCGGCCGTGTAGACTTGGCCGTGTCCTTGGCCGTGTCCTTGGCCGTGTCCTTGGCCGTGTCCCGTGGCCGTGTCCTTGGCCGTGTCCCGTTGGCGGTGTCCTTGGCCGTGTCCTTGCCGTGTCCTTGGCCTTGGCCGTGTCCCGTTGGCCGCAATAGACGGCCGTGTCCTTGTCCTTGGCCGTGGCAGTGTCCTTGGCCGTGTCCTTGGCCGTGTCCTTGGCCGTGTCCTTGGCCGTGTACTTGGCCGTGTCCTTGGCCGTGTCCTTGGCCGTGTCCTTGGCCGTGTCCTTGGCCGTGTAGACGGCCGTGTCCTTGGCCGTGTAGACCTTGGCCGTGTCCTTGGCCGTGTCCTTGGCCGTGTCCTTGGCCGTGTCCTTGGCCGTGTAGACCTTGGCCGTGTCCTTGGCCGTGTACCTTGGCCGTGTCCTTGGCCGTGTCCTTGGCCGTGTCCTTGGCCGTGTCCTTGGCCGTGTCCTTGGCCGTGTCCTTGGCCGTGTCGACGGCCTTGTAATTTGTGGCCGTGTACATTGTGCCGGTGTCTGCGCCGGTGTCTGCGGCTGTGGCTGCAAAGGTGTTGTTGGCCACGTTAGTGGCCATGTCTGAAAGGAACCTGTGAGTAGGAAGCACAACCCATCAGCATACCCATCCGGAGAAGCCATGCCTTTCCGGATGGGTCACAGAGAGAACATGCAAACTTCACACACACACACATAGCCGAAGAAGAAGGCACACAGTCACAGGGAGAACGTGCAAACTACACACGCACACAGCATCAAACTCATTCCCAGCCTTGGCAAGGCCATCAGCATAATCAAGGACCAGTCACATACTGGCCACTCCCTCTTTCCCCTCTCCCATCAGGTATAGAAGTGTGAAAACACACAGATTCAGGGACAGTTTCTTCCCAGCAGTAATCAGGCAATTGAACGATCCTACCCCAACCAGAGAGCAGTGCAGAACTACTATCTACCTCATTGATGGCCCTTGGTCTATATTTGATCAGACTTTACTGGGTTTATCTTGCACTAAACATTATTCCCTGATCATGCATCTGTACGCTGTAAATAGCTCGACTGTAATCATGTATTGACTTTCTCTGTACCTTGGTAAACGTGACAATAAACTAAACTGACCCGGGTCTCTGGCGCTGTGAGGCAGCAGCTCTAATGTAAATTGGTTTCTTTGACTCGATGGGCCAAAGGGCCAGTTTCTCTCACTCTCTCTCTCTGTCTCTCTCTCTCTGTCTCTCTCTCTCTGTCTCTCTCTCTCTGTCTCTCTCTCTGTCTCTCTCTCTTTGTCTCTGTCTCTCTCTCTCCCCGTCTCTCTCTCTGTCTCTCTCTCTCTCTCTCTCTCTCTCTCTCTCTCTCTCTCTCTGTCTCTCTCTCTGTCTCTCTCTCTGTCTCTCTCTCTCTCTCTCTCTCTCTCTCTGGGCACGACTCTCGGCAGCAGCGGCCTCTGCAGTCTGTCCACGTTTTATTATTTTTCTGTCTATGTTTTTATGGAGTTTTTGTTATTTTTTGTTGGGGTGTGTGGGGGGGAACTTTTTAAATCTCTTCCTGCACGGGAGACCCGACCTTTTCTCGGCGGGTTTCCATTATCGTTGGGGCCGCAACGAGGAGCGGCCTCCAACAGGAAGAGACCGGGGACTCTGGTGCCGACGACTCGCCTCACTGTCGCGGAGCTGGCCGAGTCCGGAGCGGGTGGAGGAGCGCTGTCGCTGCTGCTGCTGCTGCGGGCCGACCGGAGAGTCGGAGGCTTCAACGGCAGGTCTGTGGACGGCGGCACCGCGGGTCCCTGGAGGGAGACCGCTTTTCAGGGCTCTCGCAACGGCGACTTCCCCCGCCCAGGTTGCGGGGTTGAAGAGCTCCTGGAGCGGGGCCTACATCACTGCCCCGCGCGGCTTGGAATGGCTGCAGGACTCTGCGAGCGCACGGGGGCTCTAACACCAAGACCCGGTGTGCGACCTCGCACCACCCGGCGTGGCTTCAATGGCCGCGGGACAATCGCCATCGCCAGCCGGGGGCTTTGACTTTGACTCTGACATCGGGGGGGGGGGGGGGGGGGGGGAGGGGAGTGCAGTGGAGAGATAAGTTTATTTGGCCTTCCATCACAGCGATGTGATGGATGTTTATGTAAATTATGTTGTGTCTTGGGTCTATGTGTTTGTAATGTATGGCTGCAGAAACGGCATTTCGTTTGGACCTCAAGGGGTCCAAATGACAATTAAATACTCCCTCTCCCTCTCCCTCTCCCTCTCTCTGTGTGTGTCTCTCTCACTCTGCCCCTCTCTCTCTCTGTCTCCCTCTCTCCCTTTCTCCCTCTCTCCCTCTCTCCCTCAAGTCCTGGCAACATTTTGTGAATCTTCTCTGCTCCCTCTCCACCAGATTGACAAGATCTTTCCTCTAACAGGGATCATATGTGAAGCATAATGGATGGGTATATGGATAGGAACGGTTTAGGAAGGTTATGGGCCAAAAATACCTCAAACGCTAACATCAAGCAGAGCGCATACGCAAACACACACAATGTACAGGTCCACCACCGATTCTGCGGCAACTGGTGGTCCACACAAAATTACAAGTACACTCTTGAAATGCCCCCAGAACTCCCCCTGAAAATGTGGTACCCAGGCCGGGTGAGGCGGCTGACCTTAACCTCACCGGGGAGGAGGCGGCTGACCTTAACCTCACCGGGACTTCTGTGCCGATCGGTGGAATGAATTTGCCCCCTGTGGCCAGAGCCGACAGATCCGTTCCAATTGCCCACCTACACGGCCAACTTTGTGAGCCGATAACTCAGCCCACCAGTGGCCTATATTGACGGCTCCAGTACCATTGAACTCCCCTCGAGACCATGACCTCTTTTTGTCCGTCAAAAAGGATCATCCAGAAAGGCTCTGGAACCAAGGGTGCCGGAAAATCGGTGGTGGACCTGCACATGGCATCATCTTTGACTGGTTTCATCACGGCCAGGTTTGGCAACTCAAAAGCCCAGGTAAGGAGGAGATTATAAAAGTTGGTGGACACTGCCCGGTCCATCGCGGATACTGACCTCCCCAGCATTATACGGTCCTGAGAAAACAAGGCCTGTATAACAAAAGGCTCTATTCACCATGGAGGGCAATGTCAAAGATCAATGAAAAACCAAAGATAAACACAAAAGGCTGGAGGTACTCAGTGGGACTGACAGCATCCCTGGAGAAAAGGGGCAGGTGACGTTTCGGGTTTGATTACATTGTCCTGATTCATTTTACTGATTGTATGCCTTGTTGTCATCTTCTCCCCTGCCAACAATGAACCATCCTAGTCTGCAGAAGGTTCCCGACCCGAAATGTCACCCATACCTTATCTCCAGAGATGCTGTCTGTCCCGCTGAGTTACTCCAGCATTTTGTATCTACCTTCGAATGAACCAATCTACTAGTCCTTGATCATCATCTGCTTTCAAATGTCTTCCATATCTTTCATTTCCCTCACCCCTGACTCTCAGTCTGAAGAAGGGTCTCGACCCTAAATGTCACCCATTCCTTTTCTTCACAGATGCTGCCTGACCCCACTGAGATATTCCAGATTTTGTGTCTATCTTTGGTTCAAACCAGCATCTGCAGTTCTGGTCCTTCCCACACATCAATGAGGGACCGTGTTCTCTGGGTTAACCAGATGCAGTGTTATTTTATTCTACTCACAGCCTCAGACGCTTCAACATACTGCTCTGCCCCGACACATCGTTCAACGGCCCCGACTGTAGGAGAAAAATGAGGGAAGAAGGTTAGACTTTATTGCCTTCCATCACAGTGAGGAATCCGCTGTGGTGGATGTTTATGTTAACTTTTATGTAGTTGTGTGTCTTGTTACTTTTTTTGTACGGCGAATTGGTAATTCGAATATCATTGTACCTTAATTGGGTGACAATAAAAGACCTTTGAAACTTTGAAAACAAAGCTTTTCACTTTATCTCAGTACACATGACAATAATAAGCATAAAGTTCTCCAATACAGACTGGGCACAAACTAAACACCACCATAATGAGAAGAACTGATCCCCTGTAGATGGGAATTTGACATTGCATCTTATTCTGTCTCTCTTCCAGCCATTTGCCCCCATCTTGCTTTACATTTAAGATAGTCACCAAATGCTGGAGTAGGTGATGTTACGGGTTACAGACTGAGAGTCAGGGGTGAGGCAAACGAGAGGTAGAGAGGGTGATATAAGGACTGCAGATGCTGGTTTACACTGAAGATAGACATGAAACATCATCCATTCCTCCTATCCAGAGATGCCGCCTGTCCCACTAAGTCACTCCAGCATTTAGTTAAAGTATCATAAGTCAGCATTTAATAGTTCAGTTTGTGACATATGACAATAAAATACACTTGACGCTTGACAGGTACATGGATAGGATAGGTATGGAGATGTGGAGCAAATGTAGGCAGGAGGACCTCGTGTAGATTGGGCATCTTGGTCAACGTGGGCAAGACAAAATGTGCAGGAACAGCAGATGCAGGATGACACTGAAGATAGACACAAAATGCTGGAGAAACTCAGCGGGACAGGCAGATTACAACAGCGATATGAATATTGATTTCTCCAACTTCAAGTAACCCTGAAAAAGCTACTTATCTTAACTACTAAACCAGGTTCGCTTCTTAATAAACAGACACCACACAAACTGTTTGGTAGACCAGTTCAAAACTTTACTTAACATCGGCCGATGGAAGGGAGGGAGAATTCCAGTAAAGTGACCAACACAGACACTTGACTGTGCTCAGCCACCTTCTCTGAACAACAGAATTACATTGCCTTAAATAGGGTTTTTTTGTCCCCTTATCACATTCCACAGACATTAGTCATGGTCAGAGGTACAGGAAAAGGTTTCCACAGATTGCATCACATCAAACCTTTTGTTTACATGGTACAAGATATACTAACAACATTGGCCATTTGCTTTAGATTCATTTTATCTCCAAATAGACCACCCTAGCTCTTTTCGCTGCTTCCTCTGTCATTTGGTCCCTCATAGAAACATAGAAATTAGATGCAGGAGTAGGCCATTCGGCCCTTCGAGCCTGCACCGCCGTTTAATATGATCATGGCTGATCATCCAACTCAGTATCCCGTACCTGCCTTCTCTCCATACCCTCTGATCCCCTTGGCCACAAGGGCCACATCTAACTCCCTCTTAAATATAGCCAATGAACTGGCCTCAACTACCCTCTGTGGCAGAGAGTTCCAGAGATTCACCACTCTCTGTGTGAAAAAAAGTCTCCTCATCTCGGTTTTAAAGGATTTCCCCCTTATCCTTAAGCTGTGACCCCTTGTCCTGGACTTCCCCAACATCGGGAACAATCTTGTTTAAGAGGGAACTGCAGATGCTGGAGAATCTAAGGTTACACAAAAAGGCTGGAGAAACTCAGCGGGTGCAGCTGCATCTATGGAGCGGAGGAAATAGGCAACGTTTCGGGCCGAAACCCTTCTTCAGACTGATCAGGGGTGGGGGTGGGTGGGGACAAGAAAGGTAAAAGGAGGAGTAGCCAGAAGGCTGGAGGGTGGGAGGAGACAGCAGGGGAGCTGAGGAAGGGGAGGAGACAGCAAGGACTAACAAAATTGGGAGAACTCGATGTTCATGCCCTGGGGCTGCAGACTGCCCAAACGGAATATGAGGTGCTGTTCCTCCAATTTCCGGTGCTGCTCGCTGTGGCCATGGAGGAGACCCAGGACAGAGAGGTCGGAGGCGGAGTGGGAGGGGGAGTTGAAGTGCTGAGCCACCGGGAGGTCAGCTTGGTTATTGCGGACCGAGCGGAGGTGTTCGGCGAAACGATCGCCGTATCGCCGATCGCCGTATTTTTATCAATAACTGCCGTCGCGACATCAACCGCCTCAACTTCTCCACTCCCCTGTCTCACTCCAATCTCTCACCACAGGAACGTTCTGCCATCGACTCACTCCGCAACAACCCAGATTTGGTTATCAAACCCGCTGACAAGGGAGGTGCCGTGGTAGTCTGGCGCGCCGATCTCTACAAAGCTGAGGCCACGCGCCAACTATCGGACACCTCCTCCTACTTACCCCTGGACCATGACCCCACTGACGAGCACCAGGCCACCATCTCCAGCACCATCATCAACTTCATCCACTCCAATGCCCTACCCGACCGAGCCTCCAACCTCATCGTTCCCCAGCCCCGCACAGCCCGATTTTACCTTCTCCCTAAAATCCACAAACCTGATTGTCCCGGGAGACCCATTGTCTCCGCCTGTTCGTGCCCCACCGAACTCATTTCCAAATACCTTGACTCCATCCTATCACCCTTGGTTAAATCCCTCCCTACCTATGTTCAAGACACCTCAGACACTCTCCGTCGTCTCCGTGCATTCAATTCCCTAGGCCCTCACCCCCTCATCTTCACCATGGACGTCCAATCACTATACACCTCCATCCCCCACCACGACGGTCTCACAGCCCTCCGATTCTTCCTCGACCAGAGAAGTAACCCATACCCAGCCACTGACACTCTCCTCCGCCTAGCGGAGCTGGTCCTTACCCTCAATAACTTCACGTTCGACTCCTCCCACTTCCTCCAAATACAAGGCGTAGTTATGGGCACACGCATGGGCCCCAGCTATGCCTGCCTATTTGTAGGTTACGTCGAGCAATCCTTGTTCAATACATACCAGGGCCCCATCCCCGACCTCTACCTCCGCTACATCGACGACTGCTTTGGTGCCACCTCCTGTACCCGCACACAACTGACTGACTTCATCCACTTCACCTCTAATTTCCATCCGGCACTTAAATACACCTGGTCCATTTCCGACACTTCCCTACCATTCCTTGACCTCACTATCTCCATTGCAGGTGATAGACTTCTAACCGACATACACTACAAACCCACTGACTCACATGGCTATTTAGACTACACTTCCTCCCACCCTGCTTCCTGTAAGGACTCCATCCCCTACTCCCAATTCCTCCGTCTACGCCGCATCTGCTCCACGGATGAGGCGTTCCACGCCAGGACATCTGAAATGTCCTCACGATTCAGGGAACGGGCGTTCCCCTCCTCCACCATAAATGAGGCCCGTACCAGGGTCTCTTCCATACCCCACAACACTGCTCTCTCTCCCCATCCCCGCACTCGCAACAAGGGCCGAGTCCCCCTAGTCCTCACCTTTCACCCCACCAGCCGTCACATACAAAAAAAATCCTCCGTCAGTTTCGCCACCTCCAACGTGACCCCACTACTCGCCACATCTTCCCATCTCCCCCCATATCTGCCTTCCGCAAAGACCGCTCCCTCCATAACTCCCTTGTCCATTCTTCCCTTCCCTCTCGGTCCACCCCCTCCCCGGGCACTTTCCCTTGCAACCGCAAGAGATGTAACACTTGTCCCTTTACCTCCCCCCTCAACTCCGTTCAAGGACCCAAACAATCATTCCAGGTGCGACAGAGATTTACCTGCATCTCTTCCAACCTCATCTATTGCGTCCGCTGCTCTAGATGTCAGCAGATCTATATCGGTGAGACCAAGCGGAGGTTGGGCGATCGTTTCGCCGAACACCTCCGCTCGGTCCGCAATAACCAAGCTGACCTCCCGGTGGCTCAGCACTTCAACTCCCCCTCCCACTCCGTCTCCGACCTCTCTGTCCTGGGTCTCCTCCATGGCCACAGCGAGCAGCACCGGAAATTGGTGGAACAGCACCTCATATTCCGTTTGGGCAGTCTGCAGCCCCAGGGCATGAACATCGAGTTCTCCCAATTTTGTTAGTCCTTGCTGTCTCCTCCCCTTCCTCAGCTCCCCTGCTGTCTCCTCCCACCCTCCAGCCTTCTGGCTACTCCTCCTTTTACCTTTCTTGTCCCCACCCACCCCCACCCCCGATCAGTCTGAAGAAGGGTTTCGGCCCGAAACGTTGCCTATTTCCTCCGCTCCATAGATGCTGCTGCACCCGCTGAGTTTCTCCAGCCTTTTTGTGTAACCTTCGGGAACAATCTTCCTGCATCTAGCCTGTCCAACCCCTTAAGAATTTTGTAAGTTTCTATAAGATCCCCTCTCAATCTCCTAAACTCTAGAGAGTATAAACCAAGTCTATCCAGTCTTTCTTCATAAGACAGTCCTGACATCCCAGGAATCAGTCTGGTGAACCTTCTCTGCACTCCCTCTATGGTAATAATGTCCTTCCTCAGATTTGGAGACCAAAACTGCACGCAATACTCATAAACATAGGTCATTTGTTTACAAAGATGTGACTGGCTATTTCTCTCTTCCTTTTCTTGCCTCCTCCCCATAAACATTGGTCATTTGGTTTATGGCATCTTACTTTCAAAGATATCTCTCTAGCTCCTTCTCTCTGCCTGTCACTTGGGAGACAATGTTATTGGATTTATTATCTCACACACCCGCAACCTAAGGCAAGCCTAATTTGACACTAAATATAAGCTGTAAGCTAGCCCAGAAACCAATGTAATATCTTCTTATATTTTTACTAAAACTTGGCTTCATTAACCCTTGCCTTCCCCTCTCTCTCCACCAATCCCCACCCCTAGTTAGAAACATAGAAAATAGGTGCAGTAGTAGGCCATTCAGTCCTTCGAGCCTGCGCCGCAATTCAATATGATCATGGCTGATCATCCAACTCAGTATCCCATCCCTGCCTTCTCTCCATACCCCCTGATCCCTTTAGCCACAAGGGCCACATCTAACTCCCTCTTAAATATAGCCAATGAACTGGCCTCAACCACCTTCTGTGGCAGAGAATTCCACAGATTCACCACTATCTGTGTAAAAAATGATTTTCTCATCTCGGTCCTAACAAACTTCCCTCTTATCCTTAAACTGTGACCCCTAGTTCTGCACTTCCCCAATATCAGGAATAATATTCCTGCATCTAGCCATCTTAAGAATTTTGTAAGTTTCTATAAGATCCCACCTTAATCTTCTGAATTCTAGTGTGTACAAGCCGAGTCTATCCAGTCTTTCTTCATATGAAAGTCCTGCCATCCCAGGAATCAGTCTGGTGAACCTGCTCTGTACTCCCTCTATGACAAGAATGTCTCTCCTCAGATTAGGAGACTAAAACTGTGCACAATACTCCTGCTGTGGTCTCACCAAGACCCTGTACAACTGCAATAGAACCTCCCAGCTCTTATACTCAAATCATTTTGCTATGAATGCTAACATACCATTTGCTTTCTTCACTACCTGCTGAACCTGCATGCCTACTTTCAATGACACCATGACACCCAGGTCTCGTTGCATCTCCCCTTTTCCTAATCGGCCACCATTCTCCAACTAGCTTCATTGTCCTGTGAAACGTCATCTATCCATTTCTTCACAGATGCTGCCTGACACGCTGAGTTACTCCAGTACTCCGTGAAATGTCACCACACAATGCATTTCGTTGTCTAAGTACTGTATACTGACAATGACAATTAAAATTGAATCTGAATCTGAACCATGTTCTCCAAAGATGCTGCCTGACCCGCTCCAGCACTCCGTGGAATGTCATCTATCCATGTTATAACCAATATAACCATATAACAATTACAGCACGGAAACAGGCCACCTCGGCCCTTCTAGTCCGTGCCGAACACTTATTTTCCCCTAGTCCCATCTACCTGCATTCATACCATAACCCTCCATTCCTTTCCCATCCATATGCCTATCCAATTTATTTTTAAATGATAAAATTGAACCTGCCTCCACCACTTCCACTGGAAGATCATACCACACCGCCACCACTCTCTGAGTAAAGAAGTTCCCCCTCATGTCACCCCTAAACTTATGTTCCTTAATTCTCAAGTCATGTCCTCTTGTTTGAATCTTCCCTACTCTCAATGGGAAAAGCTTGTCCACGTCAACTCTGTTTATCCCTCTCATCATTTTAAAGACCTCTATCAAGTCCCCCCTTAACCTTCTGCGCTCCAGAGAATAAAGACCTTTGTTCGACCTTTCTCTGTAACTTAGTTGCTGAAACCCAGGCAACATTCTAGTAAATCTCCTCTGTACTCTCTCTATTTTGTTGACATCCTCCCTATAATTAGCCAACCAAAATTGTACACCATACTCCAGAATTGGTCTCACCAATGCCTTGTACAATTTTAACATTACATTCCAGCTTCTATACTCAATGGTCTGATTTATGAAGGCTAGCACACCAAAAGCTTTCTTTACCACCCTATCTACATGAGATTCCACTTTCAGGGAACTGTGCACAGTTAATAATAATAACTTTATTTATAAAGCGCTTTTAGACAACATCAGTTACCACAAAGTGCTGTACATGGGAAATCAACAAAAATTTATTACAAACTACTAAAACCATTAAGACGACAGGACTATAAAAACAGTAAAAAATTAAAAGACATTAAAAGCACTAAAACAGGAACAATGTCTCAGCCAGTGTCGAAAGCCAGTGAATAAAAGTGAGTTTTTAGGGAGGATTTAAAGATGGACAGTGAAGGGGCCTGTCTGATCTGCAGCGGTAAGGTGTTCCAGAGTGCCGGGGCAGCAACAGAAAAGGCTCTATCCCCTCTGAGCTTCCGCTTAGACCTCGGTACCTCAAGTAGCAGCTGATCCGCTGACATGAGGCACCGGGTAGGAGCATATAGTAGGAGCAGCTCAGAGAGGTAAGGCGGAGCGAGGCCATTCAATGATTTAAAAACAAATAAAAGAATTTTAAAATGAACTCGAAAGTGCACTGGGAGCCAGTGAAGGGAGGCCAAAATTGGCGTAATGTGCTCCCTCTTTCGAGTTCCGGTTAAAAGGCGAGCGGCAGCATTTTGGACCAACTGGAGACGAGCCAACGAAGCTCGTGAGACTCCAGTGTAGAGCGCGTTACAGTAATCCAGCCGAGATGAAATAAAGGCGTGAATTACTGTTTCAAAATGCTGCCGCTCGAGAATGGGCTTCACCTTTGCCAGCTTCCTTAGGTGAAAGAAGCTGGACTTAACCACTGCGCCTATTTGTTTATCTAATTTAAAATCACCGTCCATCATAAAACACAGGTTTAAAACTGTTGGCTTTACGAACACTGCAAGTGGACCCAAGTCAACAGAGGGAGCTTCACGGCAGCCATTAGGGCCGAACAAAATCACTTCTGTCTTTTTTTCGTTGTCCCAGAAAGTTTAAGGCCATCCTGGACTTAATGTCCTCAAGACAAGACAGAAGTGATTGTAGGGAATAATTATCTTCTTTCCTGAGTGGCATATACAACTGGCTATCATCCGCGTAAAAGTGAAAGGAGATGCCATGCCTTCTTAAAATTGAGCCCAGTGGAAGCAGATAAAGGGAGAAAAGCAGGGGCCCTAAAATTGAGCCCTGTGGAACCCTATATGCCAAGGGAGCAGAGGAGGATTCAAAGCCACCAAGTCTTACACGCATGGTTCTATCTGCCAGATAGGACCTGAACCATCCCAGGGCACTGCCACAGATGCCCACTTGTTGCTGTTATTCCCAGATCCCTCTGTTCACCTACATTCTTCAATTCCCTACCATTTACCACGTAGATCTTAGATCTCTTACCTCAGATCTCCCTTTGCCATCCTGCTTGGCACTTTCCACCGGCATTTTTATTCCAGGTTCCACTGTTTGTAAATATGTAGAGTTAATTTTATAGCTCCTATCTGTTTAATAAATCGCAAACAGTGAAGCCACTTCAAGTTGGATGGATGAGATCGAGTCTGTCCGTCTCTCATGGTTACGGATGCAGTTCACTGTGATGTCACCGGCCAGGCACATTATGAGGTCACCTCTGATGATGATGTGAAATTGTGAGCATCAGTGATAGGATGAGAATTTTTATACTGACGAATTGTACTGTTTATGTTGGCCTAAAATAGGACACCTTGATAGTGTCCTCTGTGATGTTCAAAGGAAAGACTCTGAACTCTTGAAGTGATCTTGTTGTGATCTTGTTGTGATCTTATGAATGGAAGCCCGGCCCAGAAGGGGATAAACTACTTCACCATATGACCACAGGTCACAGTGGTTACAACCAACTGGACTCAAGTGTTAGATACAAGGAACTCAGTTCAATTGAGTTTATTGTCACGTGTACAGAGAAATGCTTTTTGTCGCGTGTTAAAAACAGTTAGCAGAAAGACAATGCATGATACAGTCACGCGCATGGGCTCCAGCTACACCTGCCTCTTTGTTGGGTGCGTCGAACAATCCTTGTTCGAGCCGTACCATGGCCCCATCCCCAACCTCTACCTCCGCTACATCGCTAATTGCTTTGGTGCCACCTCCTGCACCCACACACAACTGACTGACTTCATCCACTTCACCACTAACTTCCATCCGGCACTCAAATACACCTGGATCATTTCCGGCACTTCCCTACCATTCCTTGACCTCACTATCTCCATCGCAGGTGATAGACTTCTGACCGACCTCCACTATAAACCCATTGTAAGGACTCCATCCCCTATTCTTCACTGTACTCCGCATCTGCTGCCAGGATGAGGTGTTCCACACCAGGGCATCGCAAATGCCCTCATTCTTCAGGGAACGGGGGTTCCCCTCCCCTTGTATAGACGAGGTTCACATCAGGGTCTCCTCCACACCCCGTAACACTGCTCTCTCTCCCCATCCCCCCCACTCATTACAAGGGCAGAGTCCCCCTGGTCCTCACCTTTCACCCCACTAGCCGGCACATACAACAAATAGTCCTCCATCAGTTTTGCCATCTCCGTGACCCCACCGCTCACCACATCTTCCCATCTCCACCTGTCTGCCTTCCGCAAAGACCGCTCCCTCCGCAATTCCCTTGTCAATTCTTCCCTTCCCTCCCGCTCCACCCCTTCCTCCAACCTCATCTATTGCATCTGGTGCTCTAGATGTCAGCTGATGTATATCGACGAGACCAAGCGTAGGCTTGGCGATCGTTTTGCCGAACACCTCCACTCAGTCCGCACTAACCAACCTGACATCCCGGTGGCTCAGCACTTCAACTCCCCCTCCCATTCCATATCCGACCTCTCTGTCCTGGGCCTCCTCCACGGCCAGAGTGAGCAACACCGGAAATTGGAAGAACAGCACCTCATATTCCGCTTGGGGAGTCTGCATCCTGGTGGCATGAACATTGAATTCTCACAATTCTGTTAACCCTTGCTGTCTCCTCCCCTTCCTACCTCAGCCCTTTTTCCTTTTTTCCTTTCTTCTCCCCACCTGCCCCCACCCCACAGTCTGAAGAAGGGTATTGGCCCGTAACATTGCCTATCTCCTTTGCTCCATAGATGCTGCTGCACCCGCTGAGTTTCTCCAGCATTTTTGTGTACATTACCAGGTATGATGCTGAGTAATTTGAACTAATCCATCTAGTGTTGGATGCACTTGCACCAACAGTTACTTTGGGAGATGCAAGATCACTTCATGAGAATGAATCCGCAGAAAGCACAGATGTGGATGGGGTCCCTGGCCAGAGTGTGGGAGTATCAAATACAATGGAAGCAAAGGATCACTAGGATTATTTCTAATGCAAACACTGAAGCCAGAGGGAGAAGAGCCATCTTGCTGGAAGTAAGTCTGCTTTTTATCATTAAAAGGTTTTACAAAATGGCGGGAAGCGTTGCAGTTTTTCAGAATTGCTGATTGTGGAGGCACAACATAAGTGTGAAGCAGGTGTCCAACAGGCTTGTCTAGAGGGGGGAGGGGGAGAAAACAAAGCCTGGCAAGTGATCTAAAAGCATTTATTTTGAGAGAATTAGAATATAAAAACAGGGATGTAATGCTGCGGCTTTAGAAGGCACTGACTGGCCAGACTGCATTTGGAGTATTGTGAGCAGTTTTGGGCCTACATGAGTGGTGGGGGCTGACTGTGCCGACATCCAGAGGTGGTTTATGAGAATGATCCCGGGGATGATTGGGTTAACGTATGAGCGTTTGACCACTCAAGACCTGTACTCACTGGAGTTTGGAGGGACAAGAGAGGACCCCATGGAAACTTACAGAATAATGATAGGCCTGGATAGGGTGGATGTGGAGAGGATGTTTCCACTAGTGGGAGCATCTCGGACAACAGGGCACCGCCTCAGAATAAAAGGACATACCTATAGAAAGATAAGGATGAATTTCTTCAGTCAGAGAGTGGTGAATCTGTGGAATTCATTGCCACAGGTGGCTGTGGAGGCCAAGCCATTGGATATATTTAAAGCAGAAATTGACATGTTCTTGATTAGGAAGGGTGTCAAAGGTTATGGGAGAAAGTAGGAGAATGGGGTCGGGAAGGAAAGATAGATGAGCCATGATTAAATGGCGGAGTAGACTCAATGGGGCGAATGGTTAAATAAACTGAAATGACTCTTGAACTTGTAAATGCATTTTAAATCGATGATTCAGGCAGGATACGTCACATTTACCACTCTGACGGTGACACAAAAACATCTAGGCTTTGCAAGTTAGGCAATTTGTAATGGGATTATTAGTTTAATTAAAGCAAACGTGTTTTGCATACTTCTGGCAGGAGTATTTTGTGGTATTATCAGATGCTTGTAATCATGGGAAATATTAATGCAGTTTGTCACCCATGTTTACATGCAATTCTACAGTAGTTTTTAATGTCCAATGTTCTATTGACAGTCTAGAGTTGTCTATGACTTGTGTCTTGAGTCCTGTCATTGGTTGGAATGACCAGTACCTAAAACCAAGCATTCCACATCACCTCATCAGTGGATTCAAGGCTACACTGCACGATGTGCTACATTAGCAACGAAGAAGGAACAGTAACCCAGCTCTCACCTCTAGAATTCCATGTAAACTAAATGGTACAATTTTATGGGGGATGTTGGGACAGAGACCGCTGCAGGTGTACAAAGGCAATTTTTAACAATTGCAGAACAAGTTGGTTGAGGAGTCAGTTTAAAAACGGAAAACAGAATCTTTGGAACAGAAGCAAAGTATAAAAGCAAGGTATGCTACGTTTTTTCAAATCGCTTCTACACAAGTGTGTTTGACTGCATTAAACAACAAGAATGGTATCAAGATGAAAGGCTTCACTTCCATGAAAAATCTAAAGAAAGTGGGATTGTCGTGCTTAGAGAAGGTTAAAAGAAGTGTTCATAGATCAGTCACGTACATACGCTTCTTGCCAAAGGCATAAAGGTTTCCAACCAAGGGATACTGATTTAGTGAAAAAGAATCAAAGGCAATACTTTTGATCTATTACGTGAAATAGCCAGGCATGTGTAAAGTATGCCTGGGAATCGTGAGACAATCCATTAATGACTTTGCTTGCCAGATTACAATCCATTCTTCATTACAGAAACTAAACAAGCATATGGCAAATTCGTTGTGCCTCAGCATTCCGTCCCTCCCTCCCTCCTGAATATAACATTATATTCCGTGCCATAAATACTTTTCTATACCTCAATTAGATGATCTGTACAACATCCCTCTTCAAAGCTAAAAGCATAATCAATTCAGTTCCTCCAATATTTTTCTTGACATTCAATTAGACCGTGACATAGTACCCAGGCCATCCCAGAGTAACAAATGCCCTACTTACGAGAAATCCATACATGCAGAAAAACTCCAATATTAAATTCAAAAGTCCGATCTACATACGTTAATTTCTAGGAACGTTAGAACTAGTTTTGTCTCTTTTAACATTGTTCCTTCTTGTCAGCATGATGTGTTTTTTAATGCCATTGATTACCAAATGGTAAACAGAGTGATTTTTGTCTATTTTCTGACACGTACAAAAATTAACATCTGTACAAATGGAATCCATTTGTTAGTCAGGGAAGGCCTGTGCTCAGATTAATTTATGCACATTTGCTCCAAATCCCTCATTAACCCTCCCACCAAAATTCCTATCGAACATGGCAGTGAAATGGCAGTGAAAGTACCAACTGACCCACAGCATCCAGAAAGCCTTTTGGGGAGATCGCTCCAGATTTCCACTGTGTTGTGTCAATCAGACATCTTGCCAGTTTCAAGGAATCGTAGAGTTGATGCCATAGAAGATGGAGTCCGTGCAGCTGGAAAATAGCTGCCCAAATTCCAGAGAAGACGGAGTCCGTGCAGCTGGAAAATAGCTGCCCAAATTCCAGAACTTGATCCACAGCCTTTCAGACAGGCGCACTGTTCATCATCTTCCAAAATTCCGTAGGTTGCAGAATGGTATATAAAAACTAAATAAGTTAGCAGATGCAGCACACATTTACAACTAGCACACCAAAGATAAAACATACAGCGGCGTTCGAAATTAACGTTTGCCCAATTGCCATTGGCCACCTAAAGTGGGAATGATGGAAACAGCCTTTATCAATAATTTATTTTTAATCTGGTGCGTACAAATTTGGAATCTTCATTGCTGTTCACAACACATACATCTAATCTGAATATCCGGTAATGTGGCTTTTTGACACCTTTAAACATATTGCCAAAAGAACATTTGCTGCAGTTATGTCATTTGGCCATCTCTTATAGACAATAGACAATAGGTACAGGAGTAGGCCATTCAGCCCTTCGAGCCTGCACCGCCATTCAATGTGATTATGGCTGATCATCCCCAATCAGTACCACGTTCCTGCCTTCTCCCCATATCCCCTGACTACGCCATCTTTAAAACCCTATCTAGCTCTCTCTTGAAAGTATCCAGAGAACCGGCCTCCACCGCCCTCTGAGGCAGAGAATTCCACAGACAGTTCTTGTCAGTTAGTGCAATGTTTAACCTGTCAGATGGGTATTGTCGGTTTTAACAGCTATTATCATAAAATGCCTTTAGAAATTTCCTTGCAACCTGTATATTTTGTTGTGGATAAATTATGTGGGAAGCGAGAGTGTTTCTGTACCAATAATGACCCATGTTATGGCCATGTCATGATAATTTTCGGTCCTTGCATCAATCTGTAGTGTGCATGGTTAAGCATATATGTTACCATGGTCCAGGGTTTATTGACACAGGTTGATCATACGCTGAATCATCCAACCACATTTGTTTGGAAGTGGAAAGAAAAAAAATAGAAATTGCATTAATTGAAACGTGTAAAAGGAGTTGAGATACAGTATTATAATTTTGCTGCATGTCATTGTGGTACCTCTCATTTCTTGATTGGTGAATATGTTTAGTTTGTGACTTTATTTGAAGCAGAAATAATATGCGAATGCTTCAATGAGCATATTTCTGACTGGTAACTGTGCACTTTGTCCGAGCACATTACCGCTCACGCCATGCAAGCCGTCTTAAATGACCACCTAAACTGTGATTTGGCAACCGAAAAAGCTGCCTAGGTTGCCCGGTTGGCAACAGAGAAAAAAAAGCCCTGATACAGTGCTGGTGTAACTCAGCAGGTCAGGCTACATCACTGAAGGGAATGAATAGGTGATTTGTTTTTGGTTGTAATAGGGAAGGTGAGAAAGCTGAAAAAGAAGTGGAAGAGGAGGCAAAGCCTAGCAAGTTATAGGTGGATACAGGCGAGGAGGTTTTATTGCCAAATGGGCGGATAAACACTGGAAATAAAAAAGAGACAAGGCTGTCAGATAATGAGAGAAAAGTAGTGAAATACAATACAGAAGGTGAGAGATAATGGGCTTATATTCACTGGAATTTAGACTGGGCTTATATTCACAGGAATTTCAAAGCATAAGATGGGATCTTATAGAAACATAACATGTTTAAGTGATTGGACAGGCTAGATGCAGAAAAAAAATGTTCCCCATGTTGGGAGAGAATAAGGGATAGGCCATTTAGGACTGAGATGAGGAAAAACCTTTTCACCCAGAGAGTTGAGAATCTGTGGAATTCTCTGCCACATGTGGCAGTGTAGGGCAAATCAAGAGGGTTAGATATAGCACTTAAGGCTAATGGAATCAAGGGATATGGGGAGAAAGCAGGAACAAGATTCTGGATGATCAGCCATGATAATATTGAATGGTGGTTCTGGCTGCAAGGGCTGAATCATGCACATATTTTCTATGTTTCTATATAGATAGGACGGAGATGCTGTGTAGCATCAATCCTTTTACTTAGGTCCTTTCACTTTGTTTGATTCTGTGTGGCACTTTAATGAAGGCCTTCGAAACATCTCTGGTTCTGATGGATCTTTTGCAGGTTAAGAGTTGTGTAGATGAGGCGGCCATTTCACCAAACATTTTCCCTTGTTTTGCCAAGGCCTGCATTTGGTTTTTGTGCCCCCCCCCGTTCTCTTTTTTCCCCCCCCCCCCCCCCCCGATGCACTCCAATTTCTCCCACCATCCCCCTCTTCTTTATGATATGATATGATATGCCATTTATTGTCACTAAACATGTAAAGTGAAACTGAAAGCTGCTCGAACTCCATGCATAAATACAATTTTACACAAAAAACAAGAAACAGAAAAAAAAAACAGAAGGGAGATGGGGGGGGGGGGGAATAGGTGCACAAATTATACGCCGCTACATACATATATACATATATACAGATGGAAGTCCGTGTTGGGCGGTGTAGTCAGTGCATGTGTGGATTAGAATTTATGGTAGATATGATTCTCGGGAAGCAGCTATTCCTGAGTCTGTTTGTCCTGGATTTGATGCACCTATAGCGCCTTTTCGACCTGCTGCCCTCTGGAAGGCGCTATAGGTGCATCAAATCCAGGACAAACAGACTCAGGAATAGCTGCTTCCCGAGAATCATATCTACCATAAATTCTAATCCACACATGCACTGATTACACCGCCCAACACGGACTTCCATCTGTATATATGTATATATGTATGTAGCGGCGTATAATTTGTGCACCTATTCCCCCCCCCCATCTCCCTTCTGTTTTTTGTTTTCTGTTTCTTGTTTTTTGTGTAAAATTGTATGTATGCACTGAGTACGAGCAGCTTTCAGTTTCACTGTACATGTATAGTGACAATAAATGGCATATCATATCATATCATAAAGAAGAGGGGGATGGTGGGAGAAATTGGAGTGCATCGGGGGGGGGGGGGGGGGGAAAAAAGAGAGAACGGGGGGGGGGGGGGGCAAAAAAACCAAATGCAGGCCTTGGCAAAACAAGGGAAAATGTTTGGTGAAATGGCCGCCTCATCTACACAACTCTTAACCTGCAAAAGATCCATCAGAACCAGAGATGTTTCGAAGGCCTTCATTAAAGTGCCACACAGAATCAAACAAAGTGAAAGGACCTAAGTAAAAGGATTGATGCTACACAGCATCTTGTTTACTGCTCACGATGTTTCCAGGAGTGGAATAATGGAGTGGAATTATGCTCAAATAGATCATCGTTGCTTTATTGTTTAGATATGTTAGTGATGACACTGCTGTGTAAGGAACTTAGCACAAGTCACTGCCCTCTCCACTACTACACTGGGAACCTGAATGAGGGCCGCAGCCCTTTCCTGGCTCGCCACAGCAAAGAAGTGGTTAAAGTGACATATGGTTGGGTCTGGAATAAGCCATGGTTGTCTGTAAGGGTTGGTAGTGGGTGAAATGGAGAACCCAAGTATCTTGTTAAGTTCCTGTTGTTCCCAGCCAAATTAACTCATTGTTCAAAATTGAGTAGTAATTCCCAATGTTGGTACCACACCTGTTGATCATGTTGTATCCTCTCCAATGCTTCCATGTAAAGTCATACTTCTTTCCACATATGAAGCAGAATCAAAACACAGTAACTTTGAAATTTTAATTAGAAACATAGAAAATAGGTGCAGGAGTAGGCCATTCGGCCCTTCGAGCCTGCACCGCCATTCAATATGATCAAGTATATAAAATGAGTGGCATAGATCAGATACAGTCAGAATCTTTTTAATCTGCAGAATGGAAATATCAAATACTAGAGGGTGTGGGCTGCAAAGTTCAAATGCGATATGGAGGACAATCTTTATAGATCTATTTTTATTTTATTTTTTACACAGAGGGTGTTGAGTGCCTAAAATGCGCTGCCAAGGTTGGGGATGAGATAGATACAATAGTGGCATTTAAGTGGCTTTTTGATAGGCACATGCATGTGCAGGGAATGTAGGCACAGGTAAGCAAGAGATGGTCTTGGTATCATGTTTAACACAGACACTGTGGCCCAAAGGGTCTGTTCTTGTGCTGTAATGTTCTATAAACATGCTTACAGCATGCAACAATCAGACTACAAGAACATATATTTGTTCTTTAACAATATTCAGTTTCAGCTTGATTAATAAGAGCTGGTTCTTCTCCATGATCAATGGCAGTCGTTATTTAGACAAACGTCATTGAAAATCTCCCTGGAGATGAAACAAACATAGAAAATAGGTGCAGGAGGAGGCCACTCGGCCCTTCGAGCCAGCACCGCCATTCATTGTGATCATGGCTGATCGTCCCCCATCAATAACCTGTGCCTGCCTTCTCCCCATAGCCCTTGACTCCACTAGCCCCTAGAGCTCTATCTAACTCTCTCTTAAATGTATCCAGTGACTTGGCCTCCACTGCCCTGTGGCAGGGAATTCCATTAATTCACAACTCTCTGGGTGAAAATGTTTTTTCTCACCTCAGTCTTAAATGACCTCCCCTTTATTCTAAGATTGTGGCCCCTGGTCTGGACTCGTCCAACATTGGGAACATTTTTCCTGCATCTAGATTATCCAGTCCTTTTATAAGTTTATATGTTTCTATAAGATATCCCCTCATCCTTCTAAACTCCAGTGAATACAAGCCTAGTCTTTTCAATCTTTCCTCATATGACAGCCCCGCCATCCCAGGGATCAATCTCGTGAACCTATGCTGCACTGCCTCAATCACAAGGTTGTCCTTCCTCAAATTAGGAGACCAAAACTGCACACAATACTACAGATGTGGTCTCAGCATAGCCCTATACTACTGCAGAAGAACCTCTCTACTCCTATACTGAAATCCTCTTGTTATGAAGGCCAACATTCCATTAGCTTTCTTCATTGCCTGCTGTACCTGCACGCCAACTTTCAGTGACCGGTGTACAAGGACGCCCAGGTCTCGCTGTACCTCCCCCTTACCTAACCTAATCCCAGTGAGATAATAATCTGCCCCCTTGTTTTTGCCACCAAAGTGAATAACCTCACATTTATCTATATTATACTGCATCTGCCACGCATCTGCCCACTCACTCAAACTTGTCCAGATCACTATGCAACCTCCTAACATCCTCTTCACAGTTCACACTGCCACCCAGCTTTGTGTCATCCACAAACTTGTTAGAGTTGCTCCTAATTCCTTCTTCCAAATCATTAATATACATGGTAAACAGTTGCGGCCCCCACACTGAGCCTTGCAGCACTCCACTCGTCATTAGCTATCCTCCAATCCACAGGAACTGATCCTGAATCTGTTGAAGATTGGAAAATGATCACCAATGCGTCCACTATTTCTAGAGCCACCTCCCCGAGGACCCTGAGATGCAGGCCATCAGGCCCAGGGGATTTATCATCCTTCAGTCCCATTAGCCTATCCAATAGTATTTCTCGCCTAATGAAAATGTCTTTCAGTTCCTCTACCACCTTCGATCCTCTGTCCTCCAGTACAACTGGGAGATTGTTTGTGTCTTCCTTAGTGAAGACAGATCCGATGTACCTATTCAACTCTTCTGCCATTTCCTTGTTGCCCATAATAATTTACATAGAAACATAGAAATTAGGTGTAGGAGTAGGCCATTCGGCCCTTCGAGCGTGCACCACCATTCAATATGATCATGGCTGATCATCCAACTCAGTATCCCGTACATGCCTTCTCTCCATACCCTCTGATCCCCTTAGCCACAAGGGCCACATCTAACTCCCTCTTAAATATAGCCAATGAACTGGCCTCAACTACACTCTGTGACAGAGAGTTCCACAGATTCACCACTCTCTATGTGAAAAAAGTTCTTCTCATCTCGGTTTTAAAGGATGTCCCCCTTATCTTTAAGCTGTGACCCCTTGTCCTGGACTTCCCCAAAAATCGGGAACAATCTTCCTTCATCTAGCCTGTCCAACCCCTTAAGAATTTTGTAAGTTTCTATAAGATCCCCTCTCAATCTCCTAAATTCTAGAGAGTATAAACCAAGTCTATCCAGTCTTACTTCATAAGACAGTCCTGACATCCCAGGAATCAGTCTGGTGAACCTTCTCTGCACTCCCTCTATGGGAATAATGTCCTTCCTCAGATTTGGAGACCAAAACTGTACGCAATACTCCAGGTGTGGTCTCACCAAGACCCTGTACAACTGCAGTAGAACCTCCCTGCTCCTATACTCAAATCCTTTCGCTATGAAAGCCAACATACCATTTGCTTTCTTTACTGCCTGCTGCACCTGCATGCCTACCTTCAATGACTGGTGTACCATGACACCCAGGTCTCGCTGCATCTCCCCCTTTCCCAATCGGCCACCATTTAGATAATAGTCTGCTTTCCCGTTTTTGCCACCAAAATGGATAACCTCACATTTATCCACATTATACTGCATCTGCCAAACATTTGCCCACTCATCCAGCCTATCCAAGTCACCTTGCAGTCTCCTAGCATCCTCCTCACAGATAACACTGCCCCCCAACTTAGTGTCATCCGCAAACTTGGAGATATTGCCTTCAATTCCCTCATCCAGATCATTGATATATATTGTAAATAGCTGGGGTCCCAGCACTGAGCCTTGCGGTACCCCACTAGTGCCTGCCATTGTGAAAATGACCCGTTTACTCCTACTCTTTGCTTCCTTTTTGCCAAACAGTTCTCTGTCCACATCAATACTGAACCCCCAATGCCGTGTGCTTTAAATTTGTATACTAATCCCTTATGTGGGACCTTGTTGAAAGCCTTCTGGAAGTCCAGATACACCACATCCACTGGTTCTCCCCTATCCATGCTACTAGTTACATCCTCAAAAAATTCTATAAGATTCGTCAGACATGATTTACCTTTCGTAAATCCCTGCTGACTTTGTCCAATGATTTCACCACTTTTCAAATGTGCTGCTATCCCATCTTTAATAACTGACTCTAGTAGTTTCCCCACTACCGATGTTAGACTAACATTCCCCTGTAATTCCCCGTTTTCTCTCTCCCTCCATTCTTAAAAAGTGGGGTTACGTTTGCTACCCACCAATCCTCTGGAACTACTCCAGAATCTAAAGAGTTTTGAAAGATTATTACTAATGCATCCACTATTTCTGGAGCTACTTCCTTAAGTAATCTGGGATGCAGCCTATCTGGCCCTAGGGATTTATCGGCCTTTAATCCATTCAATTTACCCAACACCACTTCCCGACTAACCTGGATTTCACTCAATTCCTCCAACTCCTTTGACCCGCGGTCCCCTGCTATTTCTGGCAGATTATTTATGTCTTCCTTTGTGAAGACGGAACCAAAGTAGTTATTCAATTGGTCCGCCATATCCTTGTTCCCCATGATCAACTCACCTGTTTCTGACTGCAAGGGACCTACATTTGTTTTAGCTAATCTCTTTCTTTTCACATATCTATAAAAACCTTTGCAGTCAGTTTTTATGTTCCCTGCCAGTTTTCTTTCATAATCCATTTTCCTTTCCTAATTAAGCCTTTCGTCCTCCTCTGCTGGTCTCTGAATTTCTCCCAGTCTGCTGGGAGGATACTTCTTCCAAAGTATGCTGCTTTTTCTGGCTAATTTGTACGCACATTCCTTCGCTTTGATACTATCCCTGATTTCCCTTGTTATCCACGGATGCACTACCTTCCCTGATTTATTATTTTGCCAAACTGGGATGAACAATTTTTGTAGTTCATCCATGCAGTCTTTAAATGTCTTCCATTGTATATCCACCGTCAACCCTTTTAGAATTAATTGCCAGTCAATCTTGGCCAATTCACGTCTCATACCCTCAAAGTTACCTTTCTTTAAGTTCAAAACCATTGTTTCTGAATCAACAATGTCACTCTCCATCCTAATGAAGAACTCAACCACATTATGGTCACTCTTGCCCAAGGGGCCACGCACAACAAGACTACTAACTAACCCTTCCTCATTACTCAATGCCCAGTCTAAAATAGCCTGCTCTCTCATTGGTTCCTCTACATGTTGATTTAGATAATTATCCCGCATACATTCCAAGAAATCCTCTTCCTCAGGACCCCTCCGTGTCTGCCTTTAATGGACCCACATTTGAATTTGCTACTCTTTTTCCCATAACATATCTAAAGAAGCTTTTATTGTCCTTATTTTTATTCCTAGCCAGCTTCCCCTCGTACTTCATCTTTTCAGCCCGTATTGCCCGTTTTGTTTCCTTCTGTTGTCCTATGAAAGTTTCCCAATCCTCTGGCTTCCGGCTACTCTTTGCTGTGTTATACATCTTTTCTTTTAGTTTTATTCTATCCCTAACTTCTCTTGTCAGCCACGGTTGCCTCCTACTCCCCTTAGAATCTTCCTTCCTTTTTGGAATTAAATTATCCTGCGTCTTCCAGATTATGCCCAGAAATTCCTGCCATTGCTGTTCCACCGTCTTTCCTGCTAGGATCTCTTTCCAGTCTACTTTGGCCAGCTCCCCATCTCATGCCTTCATAGTCCCCTTTCTTCAACTGCATCACTGCCACTTCCGATTTAACGTTCTCCTTCTCAAATTGCAGATTAAAACTAACCATATTATGATCACTACCTCCAAGCAGTTCCTTTACCTCGAGTTCTCATATCATATCTGGTTCATTGGACAACACTAAATCCAGAATTGCCTTTTCTCTGGTCGGCTCCATTACCAGCTGCTCTAAGAATCCATCTCAGAGGCATTCTACAAACTCCCTTTCTTGGGGTCCTGAACCAACCTGATTTCCCCAGTCTACCTGCATATTGAAATCTCCCATCACCACAGTTGAATTATCTTTGTTACATGCCAGTTTTAACTCCTGCTGCAACTTACACCCTGCATCCGGGCTACTATTTGGGGGTCTGTAAATAACACCAATTAGTGTCTTCTTGCCTTAACAATTCCTCAACTCAATCCACAGTGACTCTAACTCGTCAGTCCCTATGTCTTCCCTCGCAAGGGATGAGTTCCCTCCCTCACCAGAAGAGCTACCCCCCCCCCCCCCCCCCCCCCCCCCCCTCCACTGGCCACCTGCCTGTCCTTTCTACAGGATGTATAACCCTGAATATTAAGTTCCCAAGCCCGATCCTCCTGCAGCCAGGTCTCAGTAATCCCCACAATGTCATATCTACCAACCTCTAACTGAGCCTCAAGCTCATCTACTTTACCTCTTATACTTTGCGCATTCATATACAATATTTTTAATTCCTTACGCATCTCACCTTTCACATCGATCCCTATTACACTTGGCTATACTCTCCTATCCCTTTATGAGCTTCCTTTCCCGTTAATTCTGGGGTCATTAACCAAGCTAAAGGGATCAGCGGGAATGGAGAGAAAGCAGATACAGGATACTGAGTTGGATGATCAGCCATGATCATATTGAATGGTGGTGCAGGCTCGAAGGGCCGAATGGCCTACTCCTGCACCTATTTTCTATGTTTCTATCCCTTTACTCTCTTTCCCTTTAACTCCATCCTCGTCTATCCCATTTAACCATATAACATATACAGGTGCACAACCTTTTATCCGACAGCCTTGGGACCAGACACTTTTCGTAATTTGGAATTTGTCGGTCTTCGGAATGGAAATTTTTTAGCGTAGATTTTAATGGCTGGCTCAGTGGTAGAGTGCCCGGCTCATATCCGCAAGGTCGCGAGTTTGCGCCTTGATCCCGGCAGTTCCTCGGTCGCGAGTTTGAGTCTTCAGTGTAGTTTTTTTCTTGCAGAATAAATGTCTGTATGAAATGCAGTGTGTTGAATGAATTCCTGAATTTGTAAATGTGACCGCAGCATTGAATCACCTCCCGCACTCATGTCACCCTAGCGGGGCTTCATGCCCTAAGGCGGCCTAAGGCGACATTTTCACACTCTTATATCCGTGTGCAGCAGAGACGCCAAACGTGAGCTTTGGTGTGCAGACGACATCCTGGAAAAAATGTCTGGTTTCTTCCAGGTAGGCGATATACCCTCCCGCGCAATATACCCTCCACTTCTCTTTTTAGTTCCCCTTTCTTCCAGGACCGATCCGAGGTTCCGCTGTCACCTCTGCGGGCCACCCTCGGTGAACGCTCACTCAACTTTGTCTTGGGATTCCTACTCTCCCGGTCAATGTACCCTCACCTTCTCTTTTATGAATGGGGATTTAGTTCCCCTTTCGTCGAGGACCGACCGGAGGTTCCGCTGTCACCTCTGCGGGCCGCCCTCGGTGAACGTCCTGTCTCCCTGTCCCTGGGATAGCAGGGGGCGATCAAACAGCACAATACCCTCCTCCCCCTCCCCCCCACCCCCAACTCCAGAGGAATCCGCTCCCCGATGGGCCGCTACGGCGACAAGTGGCAGTTCGCCCACAGCCCGAGAACAAGACGCACCTTGCGCACCAGTAGCAGCTGCCCCTCTGGAGTTGGAGCGGGGCTGGACTGGAGTTGCTGATCTGGGATCTCCGTGCTTGCAGTGGGCCTGGGGGTTGTTGTCCCGATGAGGGGGCACAGCTTGGGCTGTGGGCGAACTGCCACTTGTCGCCGTAGGGGCCCATCGGGGAACGGCTTCTGGTGGTCCCGATGTCTCCCGCTAGTTTGCAGTTTTCCTCTGGAGTTGGAACGGGGCTGGGCTGCTGCTGGCTGTGGGTCTCTGGGATCTCCGTGCTTGCAGTGGGCCTGGGGGCCGGTGTCCCGTTGGTCCTGACGTCTCCGGTGACTGGCATTGCCGACGTGAAGACAGTGCAAAGCCCCCACGCCGGTGCAATGGGCGGGGAGCTGGAGAGGGGAGGGAAGGGGTCACACACATGGCCGGGAAGCAGAGGGGTGTAGGTGGGGTGAAACTGAAGGGAGCGACAATCTGCAGCTCCCTGCCCGCTGAGATAAAAAAGTTCCCACGCAAGACTCACGATACACTTAGTGTATCGTGAGTCTACCGTGGGAATTTTTTTAACTCAGCGGGCAGACAGCAGCATATTGTCAATTATTAACCCTCCCGCGCAATATACCCTCACCTTCTCTTTTATGGATGGGGATTTAGTTCCCCTTTCTTCCAGGACCGACCTGAGGTTCCGCTGTCACCTCTGCGGGCCACCCTCGGTGAACGCTCACTCAACTTTGTCTTGGGATTCGTACTCTCCCGGTCAATGTACCCTCACCTTCTCTTTTATGAATGGGGATTTAGTTCCCCTTTCGTCGAGGACCGACCGGAGGTTCCGCTGTCACCTCTGTGGGCCACCCTCGGTGAACGTCCTGTTTCCCTGTCCCTGGGATAGCAGGGGGCGATCAAACAGCACAATACCCCCCCCACCCCCAACTCCAGAGGAATCCGCTCCCCGATGGGCCGCTACGGCGAAAAGTGGCAGTTCGCCCACAGCCCGAGCTGCGCGACCTCAAGAACAAGACGCACCTTGCGCACCATCAGTTTCTGCCCCTCTGGAGTTGGAGCGGGGCTGGGCTGGAGTTGCTGATCTGGGATCTCCGTGCTTGCAGTGGGCCTGGGGGTCGGTGTCCTGATGAGGGGGCACAGCTCGGGCTGTGGGCGAACTGCCACTTGTCGCCGTAGCGGCCCATCGGGGAACGGCTTCTGGTGGTCCCGATGTCTCCCGCTAGTTTGCAGTTTTCCTCTGGAGTTGGAACGGGGCTGGGCTGCTGCTGGCTGTGGGTCTCTGGGATCTCCGTGCTTGCAGTGGGCCTGGGGGTCGGTGTCCCGTTGGTCCTGACGTCTCCGGTGACTGGCATTGCCGACGTGAAGACAGTACAAAGCCCCCACGCCGGTGCAATGGGCGGGGAGCTGGAGAGGGGAGGGAAGGGGTCACACACATGGCCGGGAAGCAGAGGGGTGTAGGTGGGGTGAAACTGAAGGGAGCGACAATCTGCAGCTCCCTGCCCGCTGAGTTAAAAAAGTTCCCACGCAAGATTCACGATACACTGTGTATCGTGAGTCTACCGTGGGAACTTTTTTAACTCAGCGGGCAGACAGCAGCATATTGTCAATTATTAACCCTCCCGCGCAATATACCCTCACCTTCTCTTTTATGGATGGGGATTTAGTTCCCCTTTCTTCGAGGACCGACCGGAGGTTCCTCTGTCACCTCTGCGGGCCGCCCTCCGTGAACGTTTTCAAGGACCTTTTTTCAAGGACTGAAAAAATGTCGCTATTCGGAGGTTTTCGTTATTTGGATCTTCGGATAAAAGGTTGTGCACCTGTAACCATATAACAATTACAGCACAGAAACAGGCCATCTCGGCCCTACAAGTCCGTGCCGAACAACTTTTTCCCTTTGTCCCACCTGCCTGCACTCATACCATAACCCTCCATTCCCTTCTCATCCATATGCCTATCGAATTTATTTTTAAATGATACCAATGAACCTGCCTCCACCACTTCCACTGGAAGCTCATTCCACACCGCTACCACTCTCTGAGTAAAGAAGTTCCCCCTCATGTTACCCCTAAACTTCTGCCCCTTCATTCTGAAGTCATGTCCTCTTGTTTGAATCTTCCCTATTCTCAAAGGGAAAAGCTGGTCCACATCAACTCTGTCTATCCCTCTCATCATTTTAAAGACCTCTATCAAGTCCCCCCTTAACCTTCTGCGCTCCAGAGAATAAAGACCTAACTTATTCAACCTATCTCTGTAACTTAATTGTTGAAACCCAGGCAACATTCTAGTAAATCTCCTCTGTACTCTCTCTATTTTGTTGACATCCTTCCTATAATACGGCAACCAAAATTGTACACCATACTCCAGATTTGGTCTCACCAATGCCTTGTACAATTTTAACATTACATCCCAGTTTCTATACTCAATGCTCTGATTTATAAAGGCTAGCATACCAAAAGCTTTCTTTACCACCCTATCTATATGAGATTACACCTTCAAGGAACTATGCACGGTTATACAGAGGTAACTATGCACGGTTAGACAGAGGTAACTTTGAGGGTATGAGACGTGAATTGGCCAAGATTGACTGGCAATTAATTCTAAAAGGGTTGACGGTGGATATGCAATGGAAGGCATTTAAAGACTGCATGGATGAACTACAAAAATTGTTCATCCCAGTTTGGCAAAAGAATAAATCAGGGAAGGTAGTGCATCCATGGATAACAAGGGAAATCAGGGATAGTATCAAAACAAAGGATGATGCGTACAAACTAGCCAGAAAAAGCAGCATACCGGAGGACTGGGAGAAATTCAGAGACCAGCAGAGGAGGACGAAGGGCTTAATTAGAAAAGGAAAAATGGATTATGAAAGAAAACTGGCAGTGAACATAAAATCTGACTGCAAAAGTTTTTATAGATATGTGAAAAGAAAGAGATTAGTTAAAACAAATGTAGGTCCCTTGCAGTCAGAAACAGGTGAGTTGATCATGGGGAACCAGGATATGGCGGACCAATTGAATAACTACTTTGGTTCCGTCTTCACTAAGGAAGACATAAATGATCTGCCGGAAATAGCAGGGGCCCGCGGGTCAAAGGAGGTGGAGGAATTGAGTGAAATCCAGGTTAGTCGGGAAGTGGTGTTGGGTAAATTGAATGGATTAAAGGCCGATAAATCCCCAGGGCCAGATAGGCTGCATCCCAGAGTACTTAAGGAAGTAGCTCCAGAAATAGTGGATGCATTAGTAATAATCTTTCAAAACTCCTTAGATTCTGGAGTAGTTCCAGAGGATTGGCGGGTAGCAAACGTAACCCCACTTTTTAAGAAGGGAGGGAGAGAGAAAACGGGGAATTACAGACCAGTTAGCCTAACATCGGTAGTGGGGAAACTGCTAGAGTCAGTTATTAAAGATGGGATAGCAGCACATTTAGAAAGTGGTGAAATCATTGGACAAAGTCAGCATGGATTTACGAAAGGTAAATCATGTCTGACGAATCTTATAGAATTTTTTGAGGATGTAACTAGTAGCGTGGATAGGGGAGAACCAGTGGATGTGGTGTATCTGGACTTCCAGAAGGCTTTCGACAAGGTCCCACATAAGAGATTAGTATACAAACTTAAAGCACATGGCATTGGGGTTTCAGTATTGATGTGGATAGAGAACTGGCTGGCAAACAGGAAGCAAAGAGTAGGAGTAAACGGGTCCTTTTCACAATGGCAGGCAGTGACTAGTGGGGTACCGCAAGGCTCAGTACTGGGACCCCAGCTATTTACAATATATATTAATGATCTGGATGAGGGAATTGAAGGCAATATCTCCAAGTTTGCGGATGACACTAAGCTGGGGGGCAGTGTTAGGTGTGAGGAGGATGCTAGGAGACTGCAAGGTGACTTGGATAGGCTGGGTGAGTGGGCAAATGTTTGGCAGATGCAGTTTAATGTGGATAAATGTGAGGTTATCCATTTTGGTGGCAAAAACGGGAAAGCAGATTATTATCTAAACGGTGGCCGATTGGGAAAGGGGGAGATGCAGTGAGACCTGGGTGTCATGGTACAGAATACAGAAAGACCAGAGACACGGGTTCGATCCTGACTACGGGTGCTGTCTACGGAGTTTGTACGTTCTCCCCGTGACCTGCGTAGGTTTTCCCCGGGTGGTCCGGTTTCCCCCCACACTCCAAAGATGTACAACTTTGTCTTTCTGCAGAATAATGTGGATAAATGTGAGGTTATCCATTTTGGTGGCAAAAACAGGAAAGCAGACTATTATCTAAATGGTGGCCGACTAGGAAAAGGGGAGATGCAGCGAGACCTGGGTGTCATGGTACACCAGTCATTGAAAGTAGGCATGCAGGTGCAGCTGGCAGTGAAGAAAGCGAATGGTATGTTAGCTTTCATTGCAAAAGGATTTGAGTATAGGAGCAGGGAGGTTCTACTGCAGTTGTACAGGGTCTTGGTGAGACCACACCTGGAGTATTGCGTACAGTTTTGGTCTCCAAATCTGAGGAAGGACATTATTGCCATAGAGGGAGTGCAGAGAAGGTTCACCAGACTGATTCCTGGGATGTCAGGACTGTCTTATGAAGAAAGACTGGATAGACTTGGTTTATACTCTCTAGAGTTTAGGAGATTGAGAGGGGATCTTATAGAAACTTACAAAATTCTTAAGGGGTTGGACAGGCTAGATGCAGGAAGATTGTTTCCGATGTTGGGGAAGTCCAGGACAAGGGGTCACAGCTTAAGGATAAGGGGGAAATCCTTTAAAACCGAGATGAGGAGAACTTTTTTTCACACAGAGAGTGGTGAATCTCTGGAACGCTCTGCCACAGAGGGTAGTTGAGGCCAGTTCATTGGCTATATTTAAGAGGGAGTTAGATGTGGCCCTTGTGGCCAAGGGGATCAGAGGGTATGGAGAAAAGGCAGGTACGGGATACTGAGTTGGATGATCAGCCATGATCATATTAAATGGCGGTGCAGGCTCGAAGGGCCGAATGGCCTACTCCTGCACCTAATTTCTATGTTTCTATGTTTCTATGTTATTCCCAGATCCCTCTGTTCAACTGTATTCTTCAATTCCCTACCATTTACCATGTACGTCCTATTTTGATTTGTCCTGCCAAGGTGTAGCACCTCACATTTATCAGCATTAAACTCCATCTGCCATCTTTCAGCCCATTTTTCCAAATGGCCTAAATCACTCTGTAGACTTTGGAAATCCTCTTCATTATCCACAACACCCCCCTATCTTGGTATCATCTGCATACTTACTAATCCAATTTACCACCCCTTCATCCAGATCATTGATGTACATGACAAACGACAAAGGACCCAACACAGATCCCTGAGGCACCCCACTAGTCACCTGCCTCCAACCCGATAAACAGCCATCCACCATTACCCTCTGGCTTCTCCCATTCAGCCACTGTTGAATCCATCTTGCTACTCCTGCATTTATACCCAACAGTTGAACCTTCTTAACCAACCTTCCATGAGGAACCTTGTCAAAGGCCTTACTAAAGTCCATATATACAACATCCACTGCTTTACCCTCATCAATTTCCCTAGTAACCTCTTCAAAATATTCAAGAAGATTAGTCAAACATGACTTCCAGGCACAAATCCATGTTGATTGTTCCTAATCAGACCCTGTTTATCCAGATGCTTATATATATTATCTCTAAGTATCTTTTCCATTAATTTGCCCACCACTGAAGTCAAACTAACAGGTCTATAATTGCTAGGTTTACTCTTAGAACCCTTTTTAAACAATGGAACAACATGCGCAGTACGCCAATCCTCGGGGACTATTCCCGTTTCTAATGCCATTTGAAATATTTCTGTCATAGCCCCGGCTATTTCTACACTAACTTCCCTCAATGTCCTAGGGAATATCCTGTCAGGACCTGGAGATTGCCAAAGCAACCTCATATCTTCTTTTAGCTTTTCTAATTTCTTTCTTAACATCCTTTTTACATTCCTTGTACTCCTCAAGCACCTCATTTACTTCATTTACAAGATGTCCAATTTCCCTTGAAAACCACGGCTATTTCCAATTTTTACTGTTTCCTTTCAACCAAACAGGAACATAAAGATTCTGTACTCTTAAAATTTTCTCTTTAAATGTCCTCCATTTCTCTTCTACATCTTTCCCATAAAACAAAATGTCCCAGTTCACTCCTTTTAAATCATCTCGCATCTCATCAAAGTTAGCCTTTCTCCAATCAAAAATCTCAACCCTAGGTCCAGTTCTGACCTTCTCCATAATTATATTGAAACGAATGGTATTGTGATCACTGGACCCGAAGTGCTCCCCAACGCATACCTCCGCCACCTGTCCCGTCTCATTTCCTAACAGGAGGTCCAGCACTGCCCCTCCTCTAGCAGGTACCTCTATGTATTGCTGCAAAAAACTATCCTGCACACATTTTTCAAACTCCAACCCATCCAGCCCATTTACAGAATGTGTTTCCCAGTCTATGTGTGGAAAGTTGAAATCTCCCACAATCACCACCTTGTGCTTACTACTAATATCTGCTATCTCCTTACATATTTGCTCTTCCAATTCTCGTTCCCCACTCGGCGGTCTATAATACACCCCCATAAGTGTTGCTACACCTTTCCCACTTCTCAGTTCCACCCAAATAGCCTCCGTAGACGAGCCCTCCAATCTATCCTGCCAAAGCACTGCTGTAATATCTTCCCTGACTAGCAATGCAACACCTCCACCTCTTGCCCCTCCAATTCTATCACACCTGAAGCAACGAAATCCTGGAATATTTAGTTTCCAATCACAGCCCTCCTGCAACCATGTTTCACTGATCGCCACAACATCATACTTCCTGGTGTCTATCCAGACTCTAAGCTCATCCACCTTTCTTACAATGCTCCTTGCATTAAAATATGCACATTTAAGAAACCCCCCGTCTCTTCTTCTCTGTTTATTTCCTTTTTTTCTTTCTCCTCTTGTGTCCGAGTGCTTCCCTTTTCTGCTTCTTGCCTCCCATTCTGTCTACTAGCTTTCTCTATTTGAGTCCCTCGCCCCAAACCATGTCTAGTTTCACACACTC
>NW_026575357.1:45000-52406 GCF_028641065.1 Leucoraja erinaceus | reverse complement strand
TCAATGTACAGGTAACTCTTTGCAGTGTTACTCCTGCTCAGCATCAACGGAAAGATGCGTGGATAATACTATTAACTGCTCTGCCGGGGAGAAATGCTACCTTGTGGTTGCAGAGGCTGGTAAGTACGAATGAATTTGAGATGCACACCTCTATTTAGAGATATAGCTTGTTCCATGCACCCACCACCCTCTGTGTGAAAAGGTTACCCCTCAGATTCCTATTAAATCTTTTCCCCTTCACCTTAAACCTATGTCCTCTGGTCCTCGATTCCCCAACTCTGGGCACGAGACTTGATTGATTCCTCTCATGATTTTGTACACCTCTATAAGATCTCCCCTCATCCTCCTGCGCTCCAAGGAATAGAGACCCAGCCTACTCAACCTCTCCCTATAGCTCACACCCTCTAGTCCTGGCAACATCATCGTAAAGATGTTAAGACTGTACGATTCTGTGAATAAATAGCTGATTTACTCATAGAAATGAGATAATTCAGTGGCATTCACACACAGGGTGGTGGGTGTATGGAACAAGCTGCCAGAGGAGGTAGTTAAGGCAGGGACTATCGCAATGTTTAAGAAACAGTTAGACAGGTACTTGGATCAGCCAGGTTTGGGGGATATGGACCAAGCGCAGGCAGGTGGGACTAGTGTAGCTGGGACATGTTGGCCGGTGTGGGCAAGTTGGTACGTAGGGCCTATTTCCACGCTGTAACACTCTAGAATGATACATGAACTATGATTATAGAAATTATTTAACTGACCATTCTGTTTTTCAAGCTGGTGTAAAGGGTTACAGCGCTGGTTGTTCCCCCCTTCCTGATTGTAAAGACAAGCATGATACCGGAGGAGCTATAGTCTCTATCAAATGCTGCACTACTGACCTCTGCAACGCGAGTGACCAAGTTAAATTATCTCTTCTGCTGTTCCCTGCTCTGGTCTCTGTCTGGTTTGCAATATTTATGTGAAGCAAATGCATAATAATAATGTACAGTGCAATCTTCTGGATGCTTTTTGTCTGAAGATCAGGGATAATGAGTCTTATCACTTGATTTTTAAGAGATGAGCAACTTAATCTAATAGATTTGCAAATTGTTATAATTTCAAAATCAGTAACCCTCATCCACAATGCTTGATATTTGCAATCTTTTAATAATTTGTATAATAATAATAATAATATAACGGAGCGTGTACCATTACTCTGTTCATCTGTTGCTTGCCGCATCTCAATAAAGTACTGATTTTCAAAAAAAATGTGAGTGTATTCCTTTCTTTCATATGTTCCAGGAGCAGGATGAAGCCATTCGGCCCATCAAGTCTACTCCGTCCCTTCAATCATGGCCGATCTATCTTTCCCTCTCAACCCAATTCTCCCCATAACCCCTGACACCTGTACTAATCAAGAATCTGTCAAAGCCTCTATCAAATTCTTCAAATCAATTTTATAAAGTGTCTCACATGTTATTATTACTACACTGTATAATTCAGCGGCACGGTGGTGCAGCGGTAGAGTTGATGCCTCGCGGCACCACAGACCCAAGTTCCATCCTGACCACGGGTGCTGTCTGTACGGAGTTTGCACGTTCTCCCTGTGACTGTGGGTTTTCTCCAGGTGCTGCGGTTTCCTGCCACACTCCAAAGACAACCAGGTTTGTAGGTTAATCGGCTTGGTACAATCGCTACTAAAGTTGGTACAATTGTAAACCTCATCTTGTCTCTGAGTGAGCGTGTTTGTTTGTTTGCCAGCTTTTCATGACCTGAACTCTGCCAAAGCGGTACACGATAGCACTAAAATACAACCTTACTCACCATTGTTCTGTGTCAAGTTTCGTTCAGATTGATGTTATATTTTACAAGATATAGACATTTAAAACTTTCCAAAACCCCGGCCCAGCAAAACGCAGTCTCACGAAAGCTACCCGATTGCTGGGCATCACAACCTCCAGTATGGTTCCAACACATCGTGGCCCAGTTTCAGATTCAACTCATTACCACCAGATATTTCTCTGTTTTTAAAACCCCACTTTCTAGTATATTACTAAAACAATCATCTTGTCTGCGTGCATGCGTGTCTGTGATGTCCTGAATTACGGCAAAACGGTATTTCACGTGGCCGTTCACCATCGCCAATGTCTCACAACCGTTGTTAGGCACCGATTTTCCACAGGCCCACTCCCTGCTGGTAGACATCGACCACGTTAAAATATCTGCTGGTAATGAGTCGAACCTGAAACTGGGCCTCGATGTGCTGGAACCATACTTGAGGCTGTGACGCCCAGAAAACGGGCAGCTTTCATGAGACTGTTTAACTGGGTCGGGTCGGCGTCGATGTTATTGGCTGTGTCCATAACGGTGGATCTGAATACGTTCAGACCGTCGGGGTCACCAATGTAGCGAGACCAAACAGGAAGAGTAAAATAGTTTTATTGTCAAAACAACATTTAAACTGCACGGGCATCTGGTCGTGGGAAAACGGGTTTGTGCGCTCTTGTTAACGGGAAGAGAACAAGCTGGACAACTGACCACTGTCAACAGCCAGGTCAACATTCACGTGACAGGGTTCTGACCTCTGACGGTTCACAGGTGTCAGTTTGAGGATGACATCCGCCTAATTTGAGGAATGACATTCTTGCTATTGAGGGAGTGCAGCGTAGGTTCACCAGGTCATATGCTGAGAGAATGGAGCGGCTGGGCTTGTATAGTCTGGAATTTAGAAGGATTAGAGGGGATCTTATTGAAACATAAGATCATTAAGGGTTTGGACACGCTAGAGGCAGGAAACATGTTCCCGATGTTGAGGGAGTCCAGAATCAGGAGCCAGAGATTAAGAAAAAGGGGTAAGCCAGTTAGAACGGAGATGAGAAAACATATTTTCATACAGAGAGTTATGAGTCTGTGGTATTCTCTGCCTCAGAGGATCAAGAATGTATCTATGCCGTAAAAATATCCATTCACTTGGCCTCCACAGAAGTCTGTGGCAATGAATTCCTCAGATTCACAACCCTGTGACTAAAGATATTCCTCCTCATCTCCTTCCTAAAGGAACGCCCTTTAATAAGCGAACTCGGTATTGCAACTGCCCAGGTCATGGGTCATTCGGGATAAACATTCTCGCTAGCTGAGCCACTATGTACGGACCTGTAAGTTAGTTCGGTATCTCGATAAACGCAAGGAATCATGGGATTTGTCAAAGGTCATTCGGGATAAACAAGCAGACTCAGCGCTGTATAAACTGTATACATTGTGAACTATTCTACCAAGGAAGTAATCTAGAATTCTGTCAACTCACCAGCTTCCTGACTTGTTCTGCTGTTCACACACTACTCACACAGTCCCAGTTCTAGTTCAGTTCATTATTCAGCAATTATTCAAAAAGTTAAAGAATTGTTATTTTCATTTAATCCTTAATGTTTTGCTACTGGAATAAGAAAATATTACTTGTGTTTGAAACATTTGATACAGCGACTGTATCAGTGTGATGTGGGCTGTTGCTTCACCTACAGGTGGCGTGTATGTACCGTTAAGGCAAAGATTCATCTCTGAGGAAAACTGAGTCCAGGGTTGTCCCTGTGAAGGAGCCGCCAGTCTGATATAAGACATTTAACTGTGAAATGCCTGCCCTTTAGTATTGGATAGATTGAGTGGAGGGTCTGTGTTGTTCCAAGTTTGTGATGAGTGTGGTGCGTTTCCCCCAGCCATCTCGCCCAGTTCATGTTGACCGGCACGGTTCACCAGCCCTTGTTAGCAGAGGCTCTTGGTGCAGGTGTTCCCGAAGCACAAAGGTTTTGTGGAGGTTCTGCGTTAGGATCGGGCACGCAGCGAGCTAGCGAGAGGGTCGTCAGATTAGATCAGCCCCCAGCTTGCTGAGTGGCCGAAGGGCAGATTTTAATGTGTCGTTGTTAAACTGTTCCATCTGTGCGGCATCTCTGGAGAACACATATACGTACAAAGTGCTGGAGTAACTCAGTGGGTCAGGCAGCATCTGTGGAGAACATGGATATGTACAAAGTGCTGGAGTAACTCAGTGGGTCAGGCAACATCTGTGGAGAACACAGATAGGTACAAAGTGCTGGAGTAACTCAGTGGGTCAGGCAGCATCTGTGGAGGACATGGATATGTACAAAGTGCTGGAGTAACTCAGTGGGTCAGGCAACATCTGTGGAGAACATGGATAGGTACAAAGTGCTGGAGTAACTCAGTGGGTCCGGCAGCATCTGTGGAGAACATGGATATGTACAAAGTGCTGGAGTAACTCAGTGGGTCAGGCAGCATCTGTGGAGAACATGGATGAACAATTCAGTTTGGGCTCTTTTTCAGACTCCACCAAGTGCTAGAGTCACCTGTCCACATTCTCCAGAGATCTCATAGCAAAAGGATTTGTGTATAGGAGCAGGGAGGTTCTACTGCAGTTGTACAGGGTCTTGGTGAGACCACACCTGGAGTATTGCATACAGTTTTGGTCTCCTAATCTGAGGAAAGACATTCTTGCCATGCAGGGAGTACAGAGAAGGTTCACCAGACTGATTCCTGGGATGTCACGACTTTCATATGAAGAAAGATTGGATAGACTCGGTTTGTACTCGCTAGAATTTAGAAGATTGAGGGGGGATCTTATAGAAACTTACAATATTCTTAAGGGGTTGGACAGGCTAGATGCAGGAAGATTGTTTCCGATGTTGGGGAAGTCCAGAAAAAGGGGTCACAGTTTAAGGATAAGGGAGAAATCTTTTAGGACCGAGATGAGGAAAACATTTTTCACACAGAGAGTGGTGAATCTCTGGAACTCTCTGCCGCAGAGGGTAGTCGAGGCCAGTTCATCGGCTATATTTAAGAGGGAGTTAGATGTGGCCCTTGTGGCTAAGGGGATCAGAGGGTATGGAGAGAAGGCAGGTACAGGATACTGAGTTGGATGATCAGCCATGATCATATTGAATGGCGGTGCAGGCTCGAAGGGCCGAATGGCCTACTCCTGCACCTATCGTCTATGTTTCTATGCTGCCTGACCCGCTGAGCTACTCCAGCACGTTGTGCCTATCTAGATTTCTTCCTTGGTAAAATAGTTCACAATTTATACACAGTTTATACTGCGCTGAGTTTGTTTTTTTATCCCGAATGACCTTTGACAAATCCCATGATTCCTTGCATTTATCGAGATACCGAAATCGCTTCCATGTCCGTACACCAAGTGCTGGAGTCACCTGTCCACATTCTCCACAGATGCTGCCTGACCCGCTGAGTTACTCCAGCACTTTGTGTCTTTTATCCCAAGCCACGTGAACAATCTTTTTGCTGCTTTCAGTTTCGATTCAGATTTCCAATTAGTTTTTCATGAAACAGATCAGATCTCCGAGAGGCAGACTACCTTGACTGAAGGCTGTTACACAACACGAATAACCCGTTTCCAAACTGCCGGGAGCAATCTATCTCCGTCCTGCACCTTGTTTTTACACTTGAACAGATATACAAGGGGATTAAGGGCAGCACGGTGGAGCAGCGGTAGAGTTGCTGCCTCACAGCGCCAGAGACCCGGGTTCCATCCTGACCACGGGTGCTGTCTGTACAGAGTTGGTATGTTCTCCCCGTGACCTGCGTGGGTTTTCTCTGAGATCTTGTAGAGCCATTTAGAACAGAGACGAGGAAACACTTTTCTCACAGAGAGTTGTGAGTCTGTGGAATTCTCTGCCTCAGAGGGCGGTGGAGGCCGGTTCTCTGGTTACTTTCAAGAGGGAGCTAGATAGGGTTCTTAAAGATAGTGGAGTCAGGGGATATGGGGAGAAGGCAGGAACGGGGTACTGATTGGGGATGATCAGCCATGATCACATTGAATGGAATGGTCCCGCCATCCCGGGAATTAACCTGGTGAAACAACGCTGCAAGAATGTCTTTCCTCAAATTAGGGGACCAAAACTGCGCACAATACTCCAGATGTGGTCTCACTAGGGCCCTGTACTACTGCAGAAGGGCCTCTTTGCTCCTACACTCAACTCCTCTTGTTATGAAGGCCAACATGTCATTAGCTTTCCTCACTGCTTGCTGTACCTGCATGCTTACCTTCAGTGACTGATGAACGAGGACCCCCAGATCTTGTTGTACATCTGCTTCGGTAGATGTAACAATACAAATCTAAACTCCTTGTATCAAGAAGTGAGGGATCATGGTGCAGAAAAGCAAAGCGCATCAAAGCCGAACCTTCAGATGTGATGCCAGGAGATGAGGAGCTACTGAGGAAAGTCCAAGCAAAATCAAAGTATCAAAGGTATTTTATTGGTCACATTCACATACACCATGGTGTAGTGAAGTGAAATGCTTCTTGCCATTTTGCAGCACATAAAGAAGGAATACAGACATAACATTAATAAGAGTTTTAAACACATAGAACATCCCCCCACAATGGTTCCCATTATGAGGGAAGGCACAAAGTCCAGTCCCCAACCCCAGTTCACCCATAGTCGGGCCTATTGAGGCCTCCACAGTTGCCTCTACGGAGGCCCGATGTTGCAGGCCGTTCTCGCCGGGTGATGTTGCTCCGGCGTCGGGAGGGTCCTCCCAGCGGCCTGGGAACCCTGGAACGGCCGCTTCCGTACTGGAGGCCGCGGCTTCCGCAGCCGACAAGGCCGCGCCGGATGGAACTCCACAACTGGCGATCTCGTCGAGAGATCCCAGGCTCCCGGTGTAAAGTCAGCGCCGCCGCCCGCAGCTGCCCGCTCCACAGTCCCGCAGCTCCGCGATGTTTTCCCCAGCGATCCTCAGCTCACCAGAGCTCCAACGCGGTGACCCAGGCAAGGCATCGCCCACTCCACTCCGCGATAGCGCTCCAGCGCTGTGCCGCCGCCGAAGCCGTGGTTCTGGGCGGTCCCCGACAGGAAACGCCGCTCCAGGCCCGCTGGTAGGCCGCGAGGACGGGTCGAAGCTGCAGCCCGGAGAAAAGCTGCCTCTCCGACCAGGTAGGGACCCTGAAAGGCAGTTTCCCCCCCTTCCCCCCCCCCCCCCCCACCCCCACATAAAAAAAGTCTAGACCTCCAAACAAAACACTTTCACTAACTAAAATTAAAATAAAAAGATGAAAAGACAGACAGCTACTGGCTGGGCAGCCGTGCACAGGACAGCGTCCCCTCTTTTACATAGGAATGTAAGGACTGTCTCAAAATGGACACACTCGTCCATCCTCAACCTTACACTGGTTAGACACAAAAAGTTGGAGTAACTCAGCGGGACAGGCAGCATCTCTGGAGAGAAGGAACGGGTCGAGACCCTTCTGTGGACTAGTTCGGGAAAAGGGAAATGAGAGATAATAGATGGTGATGTGGAGAGATATAGAAGATATAGAGGGCCTGTTTCCACACTGCATCTTTCAAACGTACAAATAGAATCTATTGCAAAACTGTTCAAAGTAAGCAAGAGGGATTTTA
>NW_026575357.1:0-42500 GCF_028641065.1 Leucoraja erinaceus | reverse complement strand
GCTCCTGTGATGGCGCTGGTGCCAACTATAACGGCCCTGCTGTTCCTTTGGATCGATCAGCGACTGTGGAATTCACTCCCTCAGGGAGGCCGGTTCTCTGGATACTTTCGAGAGAGGGGAGATAGGGCTCTTAAAGATAGCAGAATCGGGGATATGGGGAGAAGGCAGGACCGGGGTACTGATTGTGGATGATCAGCCATGATCACATTGAGTGGCGGTGCTGGCCCAAATAGGCTACTCCTATACCTATTGTCTATAGTCTATTGTACTCCAGAGATGCTGGCTGGTTGGTAATTTTTGCATTTCGTGCGTATCTCTTTGTCAATTGTGATTTTCATTCTCATCTCTTCCAGTAATACAGGTTTACTCTATCATGCAGTCATCAGTAACTCGATCTTTTCCTTGCCTCCTCCCCCTACCTCTGTAAGACCATCCCATAGTCAAAATCACAAGAGATTTTCAATAAAGGCTCAGAGTGCGGGTGTCACTCGGCGAGTCGGGCAGCATCTCTGGAGAACACGGACTGGTGACGTTTCCAGTAGGGATCCTTCTACAGATTTCAGGGAATTTGAAGACTTCTGTTCAGAATTTCTCCAGTTCTCTCTCTTGCCCTCGAAGCTCAGCTGTTCAAATCCAAAGATGAATTACCTTGTGGTCCTGGTAGCTGGTCTCATTTTCAGTGCCTCTCCGGGTAAGGAAATAAAATTATGTTGTTGTCCTCTAGTTTAACTGTGGAAAGGCATTTTAGATTCTCAAGTGGGATTTGAATTCTTGGTTAAACATTTAGCTGTGTGTTCGTTCACATGTAGAGAGTTTGTTACTGAATATGGAGTTAGTTATTGTCGAGTCCAGAGTGTTTTATTGTTATATGTCCCAGATAGAAGGAATGGTGACGTTTCAGGTCGAGACCCTTCTTCCTTCTCTCCAGAGAAGCTGCCTGTCCCGCTGAGTTACTCCAGCATGTTATGTCTATCTTCGGTGTAAACCAGCATCTGCAGTTCCTTCCCCCTACCCCCCCCCCCCCCCCCACACACACACACACACAGACACACACACACACACACACACACATACACACACACACACGCACACACACACACACACACACACACACACACACACACACACACACACACACACACACAACAAACAATAATAGTCCAAAGGCAAAACTATACATGTATAGGTAGCTTAGATACTACTTTGGCAGTGTGTAGGATAGTGCTAGTGTACGGGATGATCACTGGTCGGCGCGGACTGGATGAGCCGAATGGCCTGTTTACATGTTGTAAACATCAGAGGGCTCCACAGCATTGAGGTGGAGGAAGGAACTGCAGGTGCGGGGTTTACACCAAAAATAGACACAAAGTGCTGGAGTAACTCAGCGGGACAGGCAGCATCTCTGGAGAGAAGGAATGGGTGACGTTTCAGTTCGAGACCCTACCTCAGACTGGGGGTCAGGGGAAAGGGAAACGAGAGGGATAGACAGTGATATCGAGAGATATTGAACAAATGAATGATAGGTATGCAGAAAGGAAAAGATGACAAAGGAAACGGGCCATTGTTAGCTGTGGGCGAGGTGAGAATGAGTTACAAACAATGAGACTCGACAAGACGACTTTTAAACCAGTACAACCAGTTGGGATTTGGGAGGGTCTCGACCAAAACATCACCTGCACCTCTTCTCCAGAGCGGCTGCCTGACCCGCTGAGTTACTCCAGCATTTTGTGTCGGTATTGTTCTATGTTTATTGAAAGGAGTTGCTCGTTTTCAGAGCAGCGGCAGAACGAGCTGCAGGTGTCTCTCACACAACCTCCTCTGTTTTGTTCTCAATGTACAGGTAACTCTTTGCGGTGTTACTCCTGCACAGTGTCAACGGAAAAATGCGTGGATAATACTATTAACTGCCCTCTGGGGCTGAACTGCTACCTTGGGTTTGCAGAGGCTGGTAAGTAAGAATCAATTTCAGATGAATATATCTAGTTTAGAGATACAGCGCGGAAACATACCCCTCAGATTCCTTTTACATCTTTCACCCTTCACCTTCAACCTATGTCCTCTGGTCCTCGATTCCCCTACTCTGGGCAAGAGACTCTGTGCGTCTACCCGATCTATTTCTCTCATGATTTTGTACACCTCTATAGGATCACCCCTCATCCTCCTGCGCTCCATGGAATAGAGACCCAGCCTGCTCAACCTCTCCCTATAGCTCACACCCTCTAGTCCTGGCAATATCCCCATAAAGATGTTAAAACTGAACGATTCTGTGAATAAATAGCTGATTTACTCATAGAAATGTGAAAACTCAGTGGCATTCACACAGAATGCGTTTTGAAATGAATTTTACTCAGATGCAAGCTAATAATTGTCAGCTGTTAATTGGATAATAATAATAAATTGTCCTGATTTTGTCCAATTAACAGCTGACAATTATCCCATTCCTTAGCTTGCATCTGAGTAAAATTCATTTCAAACGCATTTATGGTTTACGATTATTTAAATGGTAAATGTAGCATTTTCTTTTTGCATGTTAAAACCCACCTGAGAACCATGGAAGATTTTGCCATTTTAATGATGGATTTTTCACTTTTTAAACTTTTTATATAACAAATGAATAAAGATAAAACATAATGCCTTCCTTTTGATGAAATGCAGCGAGCAAACGCGATAATTCCCGATATTTTCTATCTTTCTATCTCCACGGCTAAACACTTCCGCTGTTGTTGCCCCTTCAGCTCCCTCTTGTATTTACCTTTGTTTTTCTTTATCTTCTGGACTCTAAAGTAAGATAACTGTGTCTCGCGATCACCCCGACTGGCACAGTTATTTACAGCTCAAAAACGGGCCGTTTTCGCGGTTTTGAACAGGTTTGAAAGTTTGCGTTTCTAACATCAATAACATGTACTGGAAGTAACATTTCAAGTCAAGTCAAGTCAACATTTGTACCCCAGTTGGATTTTGCGGTCACGTGGGTGAGGATTTATGCTCCAGTGACCTTTCGTGAAATCACCCTATAGGATCTTTAGTGCGGAGACGGAAGCCGGTTACGGAAATGGGGTCGAAAACTGTCCATGTATCTGCCCATGACCGTATTATGTCTTTTTCGTCTAGTGGTCTATCTTGCTTGCTATAGGATCTTTGATCGCAATGTTTAAGACACAGTTAGACAGGTACATTGATCAGACAGGTTTGGGGGATATGGACCAAGCGCAGGCAGGTGGGACATGTTGGCCGGTGTGGGCAAGTTGGGCTGAAGGGCCTGTATCCACGCTGTAACACTCTAAAATAATACATGAACTATGAATATAGAAATTATTTAACTGACCATTCTGTTTTTCCAGCTGGTACAAAGCTTTACACCGCCGGATGTTTCCCACCTGCTGACTGTGATATCCAGCATAGTATCGCAGAAGTCTCAGTCGCTTTCAGCTGTTGTGATACTGACCTCTGCAACGCGAGTGACCAAGTTAAATTATCTCTTCTGCTGTTCCCTGCTCTGGTCTCTGTCTGGTTTGCAATATTTATGTGAAGCAAATGCATAATAATAATGTACAGTGCAATCTTCTGGATGATTTTTGTCTGAAGATCAGGGATAATGAGTCTTAACACTTGATTTCCATGTGATGAGCAACTTAACCTAACAGATGTGCAAATCCTTTTCATTCCAAAATCAGTAACCCTCATCCATGTTCAGGATGAGTTCATCGATGGTGGTTAGTTCTATGGGTTCTGTAATTCCTCAATCTTCCAATTTACTATTTAGTTTGTTATTGATTTGAATGATGTTTTGGAGCAGGTTACATATATATACAGCTTCAGTAACTCCAACACAAGGCTGTGGAGGCCAAGGGAATTGATATTTTTACCGCAGAGATAGATAGATTCTTGATTAGGGCGGGTGTCAGGGGTTATGTGGAGAAGGCAGGAGAATGGGGTTAGGAGGGAGAGATAGATCAGCCATGATTGAATGGCGGAGTAGACTTGATGCGCCGAATGGCCTAGTTCTGCTCCTATCACCTACAGCATGACCCTATAACACTGTGTTTACCTCAGGAGGCTAGACAAGCATGTTATGATGGCAGCACATGGACAACCTCCATCAAGTTGACAAAGGCAACGCTAATACTTTCAAGAGACAACTAGATAGGGCTCCTAAAGATAGCGGAGTCAAGGGATATGGGGAGAAGGCAGGAACGGGGTACTGATTGGGGATGATCAGCCATGATCGCATTGAATGGCGGTTCTGGCTCGAAGGGCCGAATGACCTACTAATGCACTTATTGTTTATTGTCTAATACACCATGCTTGATATTTGCAAACTTTTAATAATTTGGATAATAATAATAATAATAATAATAATGTAATTTGGAGTGTGTACCATTACTCTGTTCATCTGTTGCTGCATCTCAATAAAGTACTGATTTTCAAAGAAAATGTGAGCGTATTCCTATCTTTCATAAGTTCCAGGAGCAGGATTAAGCCATTCGGCCCATCAAGACTACTTCTATACCTATTGTCTATTGTATATTGTTTGTTTGCCAGCTTTTCATGATCTGAACCATGCAAAAACGGTACATGATAGCACTAAAATAACACCTTAATCACCATTGTCCTGTGTCAACTTTCGTTCAGACTGATGTTATATTTTACAAGATATTGACACTTAAAACTTTACAAAAGCCCAGTTTCAAGTATATTACTAAAAGACTCATCTTGCCTGCATAAATATGTGTCTGTGATGTCCTGAATTACGCCGAAATAGTACACAATGGTGCTACAATATTTGGACCACCTTACTCACAATTGTCCTGTGGTGTGTTTCATCAAAGTTTCGTTCAGATTGATGTTATATTTTACAAGTTGTTCACATTTTTAACTTTAAAAAATCCCACTGAGAATAATAACTTCAAATGCTATGGCAGTTAGCAGCTGGAAGTTGGCGCTTTTCATTGTGGAGAGGTGGAATAGGGGAGAGGTTACAAAAATAATTTTAAATTAAGATTTTAATTGTTCAGGGGTGGGATGAGTGGAGGGAGTGTTGGGAGTTGAGGGTAAATGAGCTGCGCCTGTGCAGTTGGGGGCTATGGGTGAGTGGTGGAATATTGCGTTGGACGAACGGGGCTGAATGGGTCCCACTTGGTCTAGTACAGTGGTTCTCAAATGGGGGTACGCGTACCCCTGGGGGTACGTGAAGGCACTCCAGGGGGTACATGAGATTTTAAAATATAGGGCTACATATACAGGGCCGGCCTTAGGATGTGCGGGGCCCAATTGGGAACAATTTTGGTGAACCCCAGATTCCCAGCCAAGGTGTGTCAGCCCAGTTATTTAGTATATATTATGAAATTGTACACTAGGTGCTATGGATTCTACACTGTGTGAATCTCTCCTGCTCCCTCCCGTTTGACTGTCAGTAGCTCCGCGGCTTCCAACCTTTCCCGTAGCTGCTAATTACCATTAAACTGCATTATGTGATTGGACACAATGCCCTTGGAGACAGCGGCTGATTGGACGGGAGGAGACCTATTTGTTGATTGGACGGTATTTTAAAGCAATCTGGTTGGTGATTGGATGCAACCCCCTTAGAGACAGCGTTTGATTGGCCGCCAAATAACATGGTCAAATCTGTATCAAAAATCGCTGGTCGGTGCGAACTCAGTAACTATCTGGTTGTTTCTCCAAACTAAACAGTATAACATACAGGTACATTCATTTAAAATTAAAGTCAGTGATGATTTCACATGATTTCTTACTGTGTAAAGCTCAATATCTGACCAATTTCTGTTTAACACGTTTGGTCTGCCGTGAGCATTTTTCTCTCCCAAAACAGTTCATATCTAGCAAACCGATGATAAATATTTTTATTTTTTATTTTTAGCAATTTCTGCTTTTATTTAAAATTAAGTTAATGATTTATTTTTGAGCACAGATCTTTACTATGATCCCAAAAGAGGACACTTTATGTTGATAATTATTTCTATGTGCACAAATCTTTATTTATAATTAAGTTAATTATTTCTTTCTTTTTTTTAGTTATATCTTTTTATTTCCAAATAGTTCAAGAGAGACCACTACAAATGAGCAGTGTTTTGCACATTTATGGAGTTTTAAATGGTTCATTTTATAGTTTTAAATGGTTATATGGTCACTGTTTTCACTACATTAGTTTGAATCACTACATTTTAGTGATGAGAAATATTTGCAATAAATTTAGTCATGGATTATTAATATTTAAAATGTTCGGAATAGTTTTTTTCAAATGTTTGAATTTTGTATGTGTTTATCAGTTCCAAAGTTTAATAATTCAGACACTGATGGCACAGTGCTCTGTTTTAAGTCTTTTTTTCCAACCAAAAATGCTTTGCGCTGGATAGGGGGTACCTGGCTGAAAAAATATTTCACAGGGGGTACATCACTGAAAAAAGGTTGAGAACCACTGGTCTAGTATATCACTAAAACTCTCATCTTGTATGTGTACCTGCGAGCGCGCGTGTCCATAATACCTTGGATTACTACAAGACAGTACATGATAGCGCCACAGTTTTGGACCACTTTACTCACCATTGTCCTGTGGTGTGGTGTATCAAAGTTGCGTTCACATTGATGTTGTATTTTACAGGTTATTCACATTTTCAACTTTACAAAACTCAGTTTCAGAAAAATGTCTTCCTTCTGCACTGGCAGATAGCAGCTATGATGTCACAATGGGATCTAATTTACATAAACTGCTCGTCAGCAGTGTTCCACCCAGTGCAAGGAGAGATGTGTTTCATTGTTGTAAGGAGAGTGGGGGAGTGGAGGAGGGGAGGAGGAGAATTGTTCTTTAAACATTGTGTTTAGTGGAGTGGAGTAGGATAGGGGAGAGGTGAGGAGTGGGGTAGCAGGGAGATGGAGGGAGAGGAGGGCGTAGGGAGGGGGAGGGATTATGGAGTGAGGACTGAGGGTAGGAGATAGGACTGGGAGGGAGAGATGAGGGAGATAGTGGAGAAGGGAGTAGGATAGCAGAGAGAAGAGGCGGGGTTAAGAGAAGAGGGAGGGAGTGTTGAGGGATGAGGGGGAAATGAGCCACACCTGCGCAGCCATCAATAATCCCTTGCCTCACCCTACCTCTGTAACACCATCCCATAGTCAAAATCACAAGGGACTTTCAATAAAGGCTCAGTGTGCTGGTGTAACTCAGCGAGGGACAGTGACGTGACTTTGTTGTGGGTCCCAGCACACATTGGTGTTCTAGGGAATGAAAAGGTGGATAAATTGGCAAAGGAGGCTGTAAAAAAAAGAAACATAGAGGTAAACTTACAACTATCCAAATCTGAAGGAAAACACATTGTGTGGAAGAAAATAAACCAGGAATGGCAACAGTAGAAACATAGAAATTAGGTGCAGGAGTAGGCCATTCGGCCCTTCGAGCCTGCACCGCCATTCAATATGATCATGGCTGATCATCCAAATCAGTATCCCGTACCTGCCTTCTCTCCATACCCTCTGATCCCCTTAGCCACAAGGGCCACATCTAACTCCCTCTTAAATATAGCCAATGAACTGGCCTCGACCACCCTCTGCGGCAGAGAGTTCCAGAGATTCACCACTCTCTGTGTGAAAAAAGTTCTTCTGGGAACAGGAGACAAAGGGGAGACACCTCTATTCGCTACAAAACAGAGTGGGCATTACAGCAAGAAGAGGGGGGAACAGAAGGGAACAGGTAGTATTAACAAGATTGAGGATAGGACACACTCATCTGAACAGCACATTAAAAATATTGGGAAAACACCCTACTGGGCTGTGTGAGGAATGCCATCAACCAGAAACAGTTCAGCATGCCCTAGTTGTATGTAGGAGATATGAGACAGAAAGAGGATTTATGATCATTGAAATGAGGAAAATGGATTGACAGAAATATCAGTAAAGAACATTCTAGTTGTTTGATTTCTTGAGGGCCTCTGGGCTTATAAAAAGGATCTAATGTAAAGACATGAGTACTGTGGAATGAAGCCAGAAGGTGGCAGCAATGCAACATTGCGGATGCCGGCTGCCGTCAAACTCCAAACAAGAAGGAGAAGTAGGTTACACAAAAAAGCTGGAGAAACTCAGCGGGTGCAGCAGCATCTATGGAGCGAAGGAAATAGGCAACGTTTCGGGCCGAAACCCTTCTTCAGACTGATCGGGGGCGGGGGTGGGCGGGGACAAGAAAGGGAAAAGGAGGAGGAGCCCGAAGGCTGGGGGATGGGAGGAGACAGCAGGGGGGCTGAGGAAGGGGAGGAGACAGCAAGGACTAACAAAATTGGGAGAATTCGATGTTCATGCCCCCGGGATGCGGACTCCCCAAACGGAATATGAGGTGCTGTTCCTCCAATTTCCGGTGCTGCTCGCTGTGGTCATGGAGGAGACCCAGGACAGAGAGGTCGGAGACGGAGTGGGAGGGGGAGTTGAAGTGCTGAGCCACCGGGAGGTCAGCTTGGTTATTGCGGACCGAGCGGAGGTGTTCGGCGAAACGATCGCCCAACCTCCGCTTGGTCTCACCGATATAGATCTGCTGACATCTAGAGCAGCGGACGCAATAGATGTCCGCAATAGATGTCTGCTCCACGGATGAGGCGTTCCACACCAGGACATCTGAAATGTCCTCATTATTCAGGGAACGGGGGTTCCCCTCCTCCACCATAAATGAGGCTCGCACCAGGGTCTCTTCCATACCCCGCAACACTGCTCTCTCTCCCCATCCCCCCACTCGCAACAAGGGCCGAGTCCCCCTAGTCCTCACCTTTCACCCCACCAGCCGTCACATACAAAAAGTAATCCTCCGTCAGTTTCACCACCTCCAACGTGACCCCACCACTCGCCACATCTTCCCATCTCCCTCCATAACTCCCTTGTCAATTCTTCCCTTCCCTCTCGTACCACCCCTTCCCCGGGCACTTTCCCTTGCAACCGCAAGAGATGCAACACTTGCCCCTTTACCTCCCCCCTCGACTCCGTTCAAGGACCCAAGCAATCGTTCCAGGTGCGACAGAGGTGTACCTGCATCTCTTCCAACCTCATCTATTGCGTCCGCTGCTCTAGATGTCAGCAGATCTATATCGGTGAGACCAAGCGGAGGTTGGGCGATCGTTTCGCCGAACACCTCCGCTCGGTCCGCAATAACCAAGCTGACCTCCCTAAAGACATTCTTCCTCATCTCCTTCCTAAAGGCATTAAAATAGTAAGATTAAACGAGAACTTACCAGTTTGAAGTTTGATCTTTATTTTATGAGGAGGAACGTTGAGGGAATACGTGCCCTCCGCTCCCACCCTCATATGGTCATGTCTTAAACTGGTATCTCTTTAATAATCTTACTATCTTAGGTCATTATAGTGTATCTGTGACCTCACACCGCTGCTTTGAAGGATGCCACGCATGCGCCGTAGCGGGGTTCTTCACGTATTCCCTCAACGTTCCTCCTCATAAAATAAAGATCAAACTTCAAACTGGTAAGTTCTCGTTTAATCTTACTATTTTAATGCCTTTAGGAAGGAGATGAGGAAGAATGTCTTTAGTCACAGGGTGGTCAATATGAGGAATTCGTTGCCACAGACGGCTGTGAAGGCCACAAGTCAATGAATATATTTAAGGCATATTCTTCATTAGTACGGGTGTCAGAGGTTATGGGGAGAAGGAAGGAGAATGGGGTTAGGAGGGAGAGATAGATCGGTACGATTGAACGGGCCGAATGGCCTTATTCTTCTCCTATCCCTTAAATAAATAAATAATATCCCAGACATTATATATTTGAGGGCACTGTATTTAGCTGCAGATATTTCAAACTAGGCTGTGTGGGTTGTCAGCAAAGATACCAGAGAGATACTACGATCTTTGTTTGTCAGTGTTGCAGGGGAAGTACAAGTCTCAACATACAAAGTGTAAAAGCCAACAACTACTCCCATCCAGCCCGAGTATGATCATATTTCACACGATGAACGGCCAGGTTATTGATTTAACTGTGGAAAGATTACCGGTTATCGAGGCACTCCGCAATTTGAGATTCTCCGTCTCCCCCTCTCCCCTCTACCCCCACGCTCTCCTCCCCCCTCTACTCTCTCTCTCCCCTCCCCTCTCCTCCTCTTCTCTCTCTCTCACCCACCCCTGTTCCACCCTTTCTCATCCCCCCTCCCCCTCCCCCACACCCCTCCCCTTCCACCTGCCTCCCACCCTCGCCCCCCACTGCCTCCCTCTCCCACTACCCCCCTCCCCATCCTCTCTCCCCCCTACCCCCCTCTACCCCCTCTACCCCCATCTACCCCTATCTTCCCCCTCCCACTCTCCCCCACCTCTAACCCCACTATACTCTGCCACTTTCAAACCCCCCCCTCCCCCTGTGTGTGGGTGTGGGTGTGTGTGTGTGTGTGTGTGTGTGTGAGTGTGTGTGTGTGTGTGTGTGTGTGTGTGTGTGTGTGTGTGTGTGTGTGTGTTTGTGTGGGGGGGGGTGTTAGTGTGCGTGTGTGTGTGTGTGTGTGTGTGTGTGTGTGTGTGTGTGTGCGTGAGTGTGTGTGTGTGCGTGTGTTAGTGGTGTTAGTGTGGGTGTGCGTGTGTGTGTGAGTGTGAGTGTGTGTGTGTGTGTGTGTCGGGGGGGGGGTGTTAGTGTGCGTGTGAGTGTGTGTGTGTGTGTGTGTGTGAGTGTGCGTGTGTGTGTGTGTGTGTGTGTGTGTGGGGGGGGGGGTGTTAGTGTGCGTGTGCGTGTGTGTGTGACGCCGCAGCCGCCGCGCCCCCCCCCCCACCACGCGTTGAGGGGACGGGACCCAACGGGTCCCACTTGGTCAATAAAACACGCTGGTCTTGACAATAACTAACTCCATATTCAGTAACAAACTCTCTACATGTGAACGAACACACAGCTAAATGTTTAACCAAGAATTCCAATCCCACTTGAGAATCTAAAATGCCTTTCCACAGTTAAACTCGAGGACAACAACATAGTAATATTTCCTTACCCGGAGAGGCACTGAGAATGAGACCAGCTACCAGGACCACAAGGCAATTCATTTTTGGATTTGAACAGCTGAGCTTCTAGAGAGAACTGGAAAAATTTCAAACAGAAGTCTTCAAATTCCCTGAAATCTGTAGAGGGATCCCAACTGGAAACGTCACCAGTCCGTGTTCTCCAGAGATGCTGCCCGACTCGCCGAGTTACGCCAGCACTCTGAGCCTTTATTGAAAATCCCTTGTGATTTTGACTATGGGATGGTCTTACAGAGGTAGGGGGAGGAGGCAAGGAATTACTGATGACTATTGATTGATCGCGGCAGTTTGTAAACGTGTTGTGTAACCGCCTTCAGTCAAGGTAGTTTGCCTCGCAGAGACGTGATTTGTTCACCTAAAACTAATTGGAAATCTGAATCTACACTAAAAGCAGCAAATAGATTGTTCACGTGGCTTGGGCAGAAAGACACAGAGCGCTGGATTAACTCAGGCAGCATCTCTGGAGAACATGGACAGGTACAAAGTGCTGGAGTAACTCAGTGGGTCAGGCAGCATCTGTGGAGAATGTGGACAGGTGACTCCAGCACTTGGTGGAGTCTGAAAAAGAGTCCGGAACTGAATTGTCCATCCGTGTTCTCCAGAGATGTTGCCTGACCCACTGAGTTACTCCAGCACTTTGTACATATCCATGTTCTCCAGTGATGCTGCCTGACCCACTGAGTTACTCCAGCACTTTGTACGTATCTGTGTTCTCCAGAGATGCCGCACAGATGGAACAGTTTAATAACGACACATTAAAATCTGCCCTTCGGCCACTCGGCAAGCTGGGCTGATCTAATCTGAGGACCCTCTCGCTAGCTCGCTGCGTGCCCGATCCTAACGTAGAACCTCCACAAAACCTCTGGGACATTATTTATTTATTTGCTTCTGTACTGCACAATTTGAGATTTGTAATATAAATAAAATCTCATGTGGTTATCTATGCATATCTCACGCACATCTCACTGCTTCCGTGTTGTAATTGTTATATGGTTATATGGTTAAAGTGCACATTGTCAGATTTTAATAAAGGCCATTTTGATACAGTTTGGTTTCACCATGTTGTTCTTGGAGATTAAAAAAAATACAGGATTCTACCGTGAGATCACGAGCTTCACCTTGGAGGAGAAGAGAGAGAGAGAGAGAGAGAGAGAGAGAGAGAGAGAGTTTTTTGTAATTTGTTTGTTGAGACTTGCACATACCCTGCAGCTGACAAACCAAGCAGCGTAATTTGAGATGCCGGCAGCTAAACAAGTGCCTTCAGAATGTTTGAGATATTAGTCAATTGTTGGCTTCTGTACTCCACAATTTCACATCAAAATCTCATGTGGTTAAAGTGGACATTGTCAGATTTTAATAAAGGCCATTTTGATACATTTTGCTTTCACCATGTTGTATTTGGAGATAACATCTATCTATCTATCTATCTATCTATCTATCTATCTATCTGTCTATCTGTCTGTCTGTCTGTCTGTCTGTCTGTCTGTCTGTCTGTCTGTCTGTCTGTCTGTCTGTCTGTCTGTCTGTCTGTCTGTCTGTCTATCTATCTATCTATCTATCTATCTATCTATCTATCTCTATCTATCTCTCTATCTCTCTATCTTAGCTTTCATTGCAAAAGGATTTTAGTATAGGAGCAGGGAGGTTCTGCTGCAGTTGTACAGGGTCTTGGTGAGACCACACCTGGAGTATTGCGTACAGTTTTGGTCTCCAAATCTGAGGAAGGACATTATTGCCATAGAGGGAGTGCAGAGAAGGTTCACCAGACTGATTCCTGGGATGTCAGGACTGTCTTATGAAGAAAGACTGGATAGACTTGGTTTATACTCACAAGAATTTAGGAGATCGAGAGGGGATCTTATAGAAACTTAGAAATTTCTTAAGGGGTTGGACAGGCTAGATGCAGGAAGATTGTTCCCGATGTTGGGGAAGTCCAGGACAAGGGGTCACAGCTTAAGGATAAGGGGGAAATCCTTTAAAACCGAGATGAGAAGAACTTTTATCACACAGAGAGTGGTGAATCTCTGGAACTCTCTGCCGCAGAGGGTAGTTGAGGCCAGTTCATTGGCTATATTTAAGAGGGAGTTAGATGCGGCCCTTGTGGCTAAAGGGATCAGGGGGTATGGAGGGAAGGCAGGTACGGGATACTGAGTTGGATGATCAGCCGTGATCATATTGAATGGCGGTGCAGACTCGAAGGGCCGAATGGCCTACTCCTGCACTTAATTTCTATGTTTCTATGTGTCCCTCTCCTCACCCCTCTCCCTCTGCCACCCATCTCTCTCTCCCCCACCCCCTTCCCTCTCTACCCCACCCCCTTCCCCTACCACTCTGTCCCTCTTCCACCAGTCTCTCTACCCCTTCCTCCCCACTCTCCCACTTCTCTCCTCTTACATGGTAAATGGTAGGGAATTACATGGTAAATGGTAGGGAATTGAAGAATGTAGGTGAACAGAGGGATCTGGGAATAACTGTGCACAGTTCCCGGAAAGTGGAATCTCATGTAGATAGGGTGGTAAAGAAAGCTTTTGGTATGCTGGCCTTTTTATAAATCAGAGCATTGAGTATAGAAGCTGGGATGTAATGTTAAAATTGTTCAAGGCATTGGTGAGGCCATTTCTGGAGTATGGTGTACAATTTTTGGTCGCCTAATTATAGGAAGGATGTCAACAAAATAGAGAGAGTACAGAGGAGATTTACTAGAATGTTGCCTGGGTTTCAGCAACTAAGTTACAGAGAAAGGTTGAACAAGTTAGGGCTTTATTCTTTGGAGCGCAGAAGGTTAGGGGGGGACTTGATAGAGGTCTTTAATATGATGAGAGGGAAAGACAGGGGTGAATTGGTAAAGCTTTTCCCACTGAGAGGAGGGAAGATGCAAACAAGGGGACATGACTTGCACATATCGCCAATTCTGGCCTCCCTACACTGGCTCCCGGTGCACTTTCGGATCCATTTTAAGATACTGTTATTTGTTTTTAAATCTCTGAATGGGCTCGCCCCGCCTTACCTCTCTGAGCTGCTCCACCCATACGCTCCTGCCCGGTCCCTCAGGTCAGCTGGTCAGCTGCTCCTGGAGGTACTGAGGTCTAGTCGGAGGCTCAGAGGGGATAGAGCCGTCTCTGTTGCTACTCTGGCACTCTGGAACACCCTGCCGTTGCACATCAGACAGGCCCCCTCACTGTCCATCTTCAAATCCAGTGTTAAAACGCATTTGTACTCCCTGGCTTTTGACCATGCCTGAGGCTTTGCTTCTGTTTGTGGTGTTTTTGATGTTTCTTTATTTTACATGTCTTTTCCTACTATTTCTTTTGATTGTTATTTTTGGTGTGTATTAACCTTTTTGTCAATGATTAGTGATGTACAACACTTTGTTGCAGCTATGTTTGTTTTTAAAGTGCTCTATAAATAAAATTATTATTATTATTATTATGACGAGAATTAAGGGACAGAAGTTTAGGTGTAACATGAGGGGGAACTTCTTTACTCAGAGAGTGGTGGCTGTGTGGAATGAGCTTCCAGTGAAGGTGGTGGAGGCAGGTTCGTTTTTATAATTTAAAAATAAATTGGATAGTTATATGGACGGGAAAGGAATGGAAGGTTATGGTCTGAGTGCAGGTATATGGGACTAGGGGAGAATACGTGTTCGGCACGGACTAGAAGGGTCGAGATGGCCTGTTTCCGTGCTGTAATTGTTATATGGTTATATGGTTAAGGTTCACCAGACTGATTCCTGGGATGTCAGGACTTTCATATGAAGAAAGACTGGATAGACTCGGCTTGTACTCGCTAGATTTTAGAAGATTGAGGGAGGATCTTATAGAAACTCCTGATTATATTTTGTCGTATTTATGTACACATTTCAATCAAATACTTCTCCCCTCCCCCCCCCCCCCCCCCCCTCCCAATATTAAAAAAAAAAAACTGGCATCTCACCCATAGAATCAGCCCCTGGTGAACGTTCCATCGTGTGATGTCACAATGCCCAATGTTCACATATGTCCAATCGGAATGGAATCATTTACATATGCCTTTGCAAGAGCACCAGCACCTGCTGAACGTTCCATCGTGTGATGTCACAATGTCCAATGGTCAAAGACATTCTTGCCATAGAGTGAGTACAGAGAAGGTTCACCAGACTTATTCCTGGGATGTCAGGACTTTCATATGAAGAAAGACAAGATAGACTCGGCTTGTACTCGCTAGAATTTAGAAGATTGAGGGCAGACCTTATAGAAACGTACAAAATTTTTAAGAGGTTGGACAGGCTAGATGCAGGAAGATTGTTCCAGATGTTGGGGAAGTCCAGAACAAGGGGTCACAGTTTAAAGATAAGGTGGAAATCCTTTAGGACAGAGATGAGAAAAACATGTTTCACAAAGAGAGTGGTGAATCTCTGGAATTCTCCGCCACAGAAGGTAGTTGAGGCCAGTTCATTGGCTAGATTTAAGATGGAGTTAGATGTGGCCCTTGTGGCTAAAGGGATCAGGGGGTATGGAGAGAAGGCAGGAACAGGTTACTGAGTTGGATGATCAGCCATGATCATAATGAATGGTGGTGCAGGCTCAAAGGGCCGAATGGCCTACTACTGCACTTAATTTCTATGTTTCCCTCTCCTCACCCCTCTCCCTCTCCCTCTCCAACCCATCCCCCTCTCCCCCCCCCCCCCCTTCCCTCTTCTCCCCCCACCCTTTAGAAGAGGTCTCTCCCCCCCACCCCCCTCCCTCCTCTCCCCCACCCCCCCTATCCTCGTCCCTCTCCACCACCTACTCCCTCCCCCCTCCCTAATTAATGGCAAAAAAACTCCCCTGGGAGGTCTGGATCGTGTAATTCCCAAAGACTCCGCCATCCCCACCCCCCACCCCCATCAACGCTCTCATGGCCCCTTTCCCTCTCCCCCCCGCACATGCCTTCCCTTTTCCCCTCTCTCCCCCCCCCTCCACCTCCATTCTCCCCCCCTCCCCCCTCCCCCCACCCCACCCCAAAAACCACTCCATCCCTAAAATCCCCTCCCCCCCAATGTCCCATTTCTTCCCTCCCCCCCACTGCCCCCCCTGAAATGTCCTCTTTCCCCCCTTCCGCCCTCCCCTTCCTCCCCCTCCCCCCCCTTCCCCCCCCCCCTACCCCCCCCCTCCCCTCTCCCCCTGGACAGGCTAAAATGCAGTAGAAGAGGATCCCTCCCCCCCCCCTTGAATTTGGAATTCTCCACCCCTCCCCTTATTGAGGGTACACCCATTTTACCCCCCCTTCCCCCCTCCCCTCCCCCCCTTTCCCCCCAGCAGACTCAAGATGGCTTCCCCCACACCCCCCCCCCTGCGTCACAGGATGGCCATAAGTGGCCCCCCCTTCCACTCCCTCCCAATCCCCCCGTACCCCCCCCCCCCCTTTATCCCCTCTCCCACCCCACTCCCCCCCCTAAAGGGACTCACCTTGTGGCTAGATAATTTCCCCCCCCCCCCCCCCAGAAGGCCCCCCCTTCCCCCCCCCCCCCCACCCGACCCCCCTTGGAGGATCCCCTCCCTCCAATTTCCCCCCCCCCTTCACTTAATTTCCACCCCCCCCTCTCGCTCCTCCACCCCTCCCCCCTCCCCTCTCCAACCCATCCCACTCTCCCCCACCCCTACAAACCCCCCCCCCCCCCCCCCTACCACCCCTCTCCCCTTCCCTCTCCACACCCCCCCTTCCTCCTACCCCTCGGGTCCCTCTTCCATCACTCCCCCTACCCCTCTCCTCCTACCCCCACTCTTCCATGTCCTCCCCCCACTCTAACCCCCCCACTCTTTCCCGTTCGCCTCCCCCCTCTCTCCCACCTCCCTCCCCCTCACCCTCCCTCCACAACCCCCCCTCCCCCCACCCCTCTCTCCCAATCCCCTTTCTCACCCCCCTACCCCGCTCGTTCCTTTCCCTCCCAAATCCCCGGTCCCCGTTTTTTTCCTCCCCTCCCTCCCCTCTTCTCCCCCCCCCCTCCCCCCACCTGTGAGTTTGGGCGGTGGTAATATGAGTGCTCCCCCCCCCCCCCCCCCCACCCCCCCCCCCCCCCCCGCAAACGCTGTTGGGGAAACAGACCCAACGGGTCTGCACTTGGTCTAGTTAATATATAAAACACAAACCCATCCGCCATCCGACCGCCTGCAGTACGGATCCCTTCCTGCCTTTCGATTCGTTCCCGCCATGCGATGTCACAATGCCCGATGCTCGCGGACGTACAATCGGAATGGATCCATTTGCATGTACGGCATCCGGCCGCGTTTCTTCCTTTGATTCTCCGCAACTCCGAAACCGGACGCAGAATCGCCGACGTCTTTTCCATTTCGGTAGAGATTTCGCTTTTCTTTCTAAGTATCCGCTCCTCATTACATTTCGTCATGTTTAAGTACACTTTTTTAATCAAATCCTTCACCCCCCCCCCCCCCCCCAACCACAATATTTCAAAAATAAACAGGCCGACCGGCGCCCTTCCTGCCTTTCGATTCGTGCCCGATACTCGCAGATGTCCAATCGGAATGGCCGATGCTCGCAGATGTCCAATCGGAATGGATTCATTTGCATGTACGGCTGCCGGCTGCATTTCTTCCTTTGATTCATTGCCACGCCCAATCCAGACGCTCAATCTCCGAGATATTTTCCATTTCGGTAGAGATTTCGCTTTTCTTTCTAAGTATCCGCTCCTCATTTCATTTCGTCGTGTTGAAGTACACGTTTTTAATCAAATCCTTCTCCCCCCCCCCCCCCCCCACCCACCCCCAAGTATTTCAAAAATAAACAGGCTTCTCCATTTACATGTCAGCTTCCAAGACACTTCGAAACAAAGTTGTAAGACAGGAACACTGAACTTTTCACTGCTGCAGCAGGCAGGGGAGGTGCCATTGGATTTTTTTTTTAAAGAGGCAGGGCAGTGCTGGAATCTTACTTTTGAGAACGGCTTCAGTTCCATTGGAGGAGACGGGTGCATGGTGGAATATTGGGTTGGGGGATCACACCATTGGGGGAGCAGACCCAACGGGTCTGCACTTGGTCTAGTTAATATATATAAAACTCAAACCCATCCGTCCGCCTGCAGTACGGATCCCTTCCTGCCTTTCGATTCGTTCCCGCCGTGCGATGTCACAATGCCCGATGCTCGCGGACGTCCAATCGGAATGGATCCATTTGCATGTACGGCTTCCGGCCGCGTTTCTTCCTTTGATTCTCCGCAACTCCGAAACCGGACGCAGAATCGCCGACGTCTTTTCCATTTCGGTAGAGATTTCGCTTTTCTTTCTAAGTATCCGCTCCTCATTACATTTCGTCGTGTTTAAGTACACTTTTTTAATCAAATCCTTCACCCCCCCCCCCACCACAATATTTCAAAAAGAAACCGGCTTCTCACCCATAGAAGCAGCACCAGCCCATGGTGAATGTTCCATCGTGTGATGTCACAATGCCCAATGTTCACATATGTCCAATCGGAATGGATTCATTTACATATGCCTTTGAAGGAGCCCAGCCCATGGTGAACGTTCCATCGTGTGATGTCACAATGCTCAATGCTCAAATACATTGTTGCCATAGAGAACGCTCAGTGATTATTCAAATTCTTCACTAACTGTCATTCTGATTTTGCTTGTGAAGTGAAAAGTCCTGAATTGCATTTGTCTGATGCAGGAAGATTGTTCCAGATGTTGGGGAAGTCCAGGACACGCGGGACACAGTTTAAGGATAAAGGGGAAATCCTTTAGTACTGAGATGAGGAAAACATTTTTCACACAGATAGTGGTGAGTCTCTGGAACTCTCTGCCACAGAAGGTAGTGGAGGCCAGTTCATTGGCTATATTTAAGAGGGAGTTAGATGTGGCCCTTGTGGCTAAAGGGATCAGGGGGTATGGAGAGAAGGCAGGTACGGGATACTGAGCTGGATGATCAGCCGTGATCATATTGAATGGAGAATGGTGCAGGCTCGAAGGGCCGAATGGCCTACTACTGCACTTAATTTCTATGTTTCCCTCTCCTCACCCCTCTCCCTCTCCTCACCGCTCTCCCTCTCCTCACCCCTCTCCCTCTCTCCCTCACCCCCCTTCCCTCTCTACCCCACCCCCTTCCCTCTCTCCACCCGCCCCCTTCCCCCCTACCCCTCTGCTCCTCCCTCTCCCTCCCCAATCTTTCCCGTCTCTCTCCCTCCCCCCTCTCCCCCTCCTCCCCCTCCCTCCCCATCCCCCCCCCTCCCCCACCTCTCTCTCCCCATCCCCTCCTCCCTCTCTCACCCCCTACCCCGCTCTCCTTTCCCTCCCAAATCTGTCATGTTTCCTCCTCCTCCTCTCCCCTCCCTCCCCCTCTTCTCACCCCCCCCCCCCCCCCCCCTCCCCACCTGTGAGTTTGGGGGATGGTTAATTTGGGTGTGATGCCGCAGCCCCTACTCCCCCCCCCCCCCCCCCCCCCCCCCCCCTCCGCAAATGCTGTTGGGGAAACAGACCCAACGGGTCTGCACTTGGCCTAGTTAATATATAAATCTCTCGTGCCATCCGACCGGCTGCCGTCCGGCTGCCTTTCTGCCTTTTGATTCGTTGACGCTGCTCCTTCCTGTCAGCTTCCAACACACTTCAATACAAAGTTGCAAGACAGGAACACTCAACTTTTCACTGCTGCAGCAGGCAGGGTAGGTGCAATTGGAATTTGTTTTTATTCCACTGCAGAAGGAAGGCAGGGGAGTGCTGGAATCTTACATTTGGGAATGACTTCAGTTCCATTGGAGGAGACGGGTGCATGGTGGAATATTGGGTTGGGGGATCACACCAATCGTAAAAAAACTTGTGGGGTTGGAGTGGACGAGAACGGTGAGAAAGATGGCGACAACATCATAGCGATATAGGGTGGTGTTTTTTCTAAAATGTATTGATAAGAATTGTTTGGAAGTGGTCAAGATGAGACCTTTAGTAATGGTATAGATAACGGACCAAGTGGGTGTCACACCTGTCAGACGGGTGTTCTGGTCTCCCCACGCAACCCGTTCCCCCAACGCAATATTCCACCACTCACCCATAGCCTCCAATTGCGCTGGGTCTGCTCATTTTGCCGTGTTCACCCTCCCTCATTTTAAAGTCTAAAAAAATGCAATTTCACCTGCTAGCTGACAGAACTCGGTGTACTGTGACTTAAAAAATTGCAATTGCACTTTAGAAATATCTTTACTGCCAGGAATATACTTGCTACAACGATATTTTAAAAAGGGATTGCAATATTGTAGCTTGCCATTGCACTTGCTAGTGCTGGCAGGACTGAGTGTCCCAGGATTGCAACAAGGATTGTAGCTGGCAGGGTTACAATCCCATTGCGAAGTCATAGCTGTAGAGGGAAGATTTATTCTCAAATTTGGATTTTCTAAATTAAAAAAAGTGAAATAACTTATGAAACATCACATCAACCTGAACGAAACTTGATACAAACCACCACAGGACAATTGTGAACAAGGTGGTACCATTTTTCTAGCGCTATTGTGTACCGTTTTGGCGCAGTTCCATGATCACAATTACACAGACTGTTCTCCTTTTTAATATAGGAGCGATTCTCTTTTCCCCGACAAAATTGAACAACACAATATATAAGAAGAACCCAATCATACATAATACAATACGAATTTGGAAACAAATAAAATCAACTTTAAAATTAAGAAACCTATCACTTTTAACTCCAATAGTTAATAATCCAGCATTTAAATCATCTTTCACTGACAAAACATATAGCCGTTGGGAAATATTTGGAATTAAAAGGATCGGCGAAATGTATGAAATGGGAAACGTGTTATCATTTCAACAATTACAGTTAAATTACAAGCTGAAAAATAACCAATATTTTAAATACCTTCAGATCCGTGACTTCCTGAAAAAACATATACAAGGATACCAAACTTTAACTCTAGACTCATTAGAAGAAGCAATGAACAATAAGGCTGACTCAAGGAAATTAATATCATATTTATATAATAGCATCTTAAATATAAAATTACCATCGACAGACGTACTTAGAGAAGAATGGGAATGAGAACTACTGATAAAAATCCCGAAAGAAACTTGGGAAAAACACTTGATATATATACATAAATGATCGGTTAACGCAAGACATAACTTAATTCAATTTAAAATTCTACACAGATTATATTATTCAAAAACTAGACTGCACAAATTCTAGCCAAATACTTCCCCCATTTGTGACAGATGTTTATCTCAGAATGCCACTATAACACATTCTTTTGTTTCTTGTATAAAATTACACAAATTTTGGAGCGAAATCTTTGAAATGTTCACAAAATTAATTAAGATAAAACTTGAGCCTAACACTGAATTGATTACATTTGGATTAATGGAAGATGGGAATAAACTGAATATGTTTCAAAAATCTTTCCTTAATAATGGTCTAATAACGGCAAAAAAACATACTTACATTTTGGAAAAATACCTCGATACCAACGCTTAAAATGTGGATTTCAAACATGTTGGAAACCTACATCTTGAAGAAATGCGATTCCTCCTAACAGGCAAAGTAGACCAATTCCTAAGGATTCCTAAACCCCCCTATACGTTCAGATCGTCGGGGTCACCAATGTAGCGAGACCAAACAGGAAGAATAAAATAGTTTCTTGTCAAAACAACATTTAAACCGCACGGGCATCTGGTCGTGGGATAAACGGGTTTGTGAGCTCTTGTTAATGGGAAGAGCACAAGCTGGACAACTGACCACTGTCAACAGCCAGGTCAACATTCACTGACAGGGTTCCGGCCTCTGATAGTTGACAGGTGCCAGTTTGAGGACGACATCCGCCTAATTTGGGGAAGTACATTCTTGCTATTGAGGGAGTGCTGCGTAGGTTCACCAGATTAATTCCCGGGATGGCGGGACTATCATATGCTGAGAGAATGGAGCGGCTGGGCTTGTACACTCTGGAGTTTAGAAGGATGAGAGGGAATCTCATTGAAACATAAAAGATAATTACGGGTTTGGACACGCTAGAAGAAGGAAACATGTTCCTGATGTTGGGGGATTCCAGAACCAGGGGCCACACCGTTTAAAAATAAGGGGTAAAGCCATTTAGAACGGAGATGAGGAAACACGTTTTCACCCAGAGAGTTGTGAGTCTGTGGAATTCTCTGCCTCAGAGGCCGGTTCTCTGGATACTTTCAAGAGAGAGCTTAATAGGGCTCTTAAAGATAGCGGAGTCAGGGGATATGGGGAGAAGGCAGGAACGCGGTACTGATTGGGGATGATCAGCCCTGATCACATTGAAAGGCGGTGCTGGCTTGAAGGGCCGAATGACTCACTCCTGCACCTATTGTCTATTGTTTTGTATTTCCTCAAGATCTTTGTTAGCTAAAATCACTCTCTCACATTTTCCTTGTATGTCTTTACCGACATCGCCAGGAACTTTACTTATATCGTTAGTTACCTGTTGAAAACTTGGAAGCTATTTGCTAATGTTTCGTCACGTTTCTCAAGGGAAGTGGTAGCTTGTGGGGATAATGGAAGAATGGCGCTGCTGGCTCGAAGGGCCGAATGGCCTACTCCTGCACCCATTGTCTATTGACTGTTGTCAATTACCCAACTGGATGTGAAAGTGAGATAACATAGAACTCGTGTCAGAAGGTCATAAGAGATAGGAGCAGAATAAGGCCATTTGGCCCATCAAGTCTACTCCACCATTCAATATTGGCTGATCTATCTCTCCCTCCTATCCCCATTCTCCTGCCTTCTCCCCATAACCTCTGACACCCATACTAATCAGGAATCTTTCTATGCCTTAAAAATATCAATTGACTTGGGGGGTCTTATGGAAACTTGCAAACTTTTTAAGGGGTTGGACAGGCTAGATGCAGGAAGTTTGTTCCCGATGTTGGGGCAGTCTAGGACAAGGGTTCACAGCTTAAGGATAAGGGGGAAATCCTTTAAGACCAAGATGGGAAAAAAATGTTCACACAGAGAGTGGTGAATCTCTGGAACTTTCTGCCGCAGAGGGTAGTCGAGGCCAGTTCATTGGCTATATTTAAGAGGGAGTTAGGTGTGGCCCTTGTGGCTAAAGGGATCAGAGGGTATGGAGAGAAGGCAGATACGGGATACTGAGTTGGATGATCAGCCATGATCATATTGAATGGCGGTGCAGGCTCGAAGGGCCGAATGGCCTACTCCTGCACCTATTTTCTATGTCGGAACGATTCAATCTTGCACTCCAACCAAATATAATCCAGGACAAGGGTACCCCCCCCCCCCCCCCCCCCCCCCCCCCCTCAAACGCGCCAAAATCGAGCACACGGCCAGTGGCAGAATTGTAACATACCTACTCATAAGCTGTGGTTGTGTTGATTTTGTAGTAACCGGAACCTACCCGACCCGACTGGCAGTGTAATAACGTTGCGGGTGACCAGTTTTTGTGTGTGTGATATAGGGTTAGATTCATAATTCTGTCAGTTCATAATTCTGTTAATTCTTGTTAAAGAATAAAATGTTTATAAATTTTGACTAGTAATTTCTTTTTTTAATGTTTTTTAAATCATTTATTTTTAAATGGCTCATAAGCTGTGTTTGAGTTGATTTTGTACTTCACTTGCACTCTGAAATTCATTCATCTAATCACACTAATGTAATCACACTGTTCACAACTGCAGTATTTGGGAAAATAATAGCAATATGAAGATTCCAGTTGCTCTAGCCCTGGAATGTTACTTAATGTTTTTGTGCTTATTTTCTATTTTCTATGGAGTTGTTTCTCCACAAATAGAAAGCGGTCTGGTCTTCTCAATAGCCACAGAGTGGAATGAGATCTGCCTGTAATGGTGGGGTTATCAAATTGAAGAATTGCACCAAATTAAATTTGTTTTGAGCAAGATTTACAAAAGATGTATAACTTAAGGATGGTTTTATTCCATGAGCATACAACTGACTAGATTGTGCTGGGAAAAAAACACTTACATGAATGTGATATAGGGCGGTTGCACGTAAGGTCACTGGGTCATAGGGCTTGACGCACGGAGCCGCCCAATCCATCTGGAGGACACCCGTAACTTCCGGTATATGTTATTAATGCTAGAAGCGCGTACTTTCCTACCTGTTAAAAACCGCAAAAATGTTGAATTTTTGCGCTGTAAAAAATTGTGGAAGTCGGGGTAAGTGTGAGAGACATGTACCCAACTTTACAATTCCAAACGTGAAGTGAAATGAAGGTAAAGAGAAGCAGAGCTGAAGGGGCAACAACAGCTAAAGTGCTTGGCGAACATTGGCCGTGCAGATATCGGAATTGGAAATATTGGGAATTATCGCGTTTGATCCCTGCATTTCATCAACAGTAAGGCATTATTTGTGTTTTTTCTTGATTCCTTTGGTATCTAAAAAGTCTCAGAATTGATAAATCTGGCTGTAAATATTTATTCAGATGCGTTTTCTTTTTGTATGTAAAAACCCACGAGAACCATGGGCGATCTAAAAAAATTACAGCCAGATTTATCACTTCTGAAAATTTTTAGATGCCAAAGGAATCAAGAAAAAACACAAATAATGCCTTAGTTGATGAAATGCAGTGAGCAAACGGCCAATGTTCGCCAAGCACTCTGGCTGTTGTTGTCTTGTCAGCTCTTGCTTCTATCTACCGTCATTTCTCCTCACTTTTGGAATTCTGAAGTAGGTTAAATGTCTCTCACGCTTATCCCGATTTCCATAATTATTTACAGCGCAAAAATTGACAATTCCAGCGGGTTTTAACGGGCCCGCTACGCTGGGAACAATGGTAAGTGCCTACCTGCAATTCATCGCGTGTACTCCATTTGGAGTAGCGTAGTAACAACACGGGTCATGGGTCGTGACCCGACTGCCGTGAAACCTCCCTAGAAGATCTTTGGTATAAACTGTGTATAAATTGTGAACTATTCCACCAATGAAGTAAACTAGAATTCTGTCAACTCAACAGCTTTCTGTCCTTTGTTTAAGAAGGAACTGCAGATGCTGGAGAATCGAAGGAACACAAAAAAGCTGGAGAAACTCAGTGGGTGCAGCAGCATCTATGGAGCGAAGGAAATAGGCAACGTTTCGGGCCGAAACCCTTCTTCAGACTGATCGGGGGCGGGGGTGGGCGGGGACAAGAAAGGAAAAAGGAGGAGGAGCCCGAAGGCTGGGGGATGGGAGGAGACAGCAGGGGGGACTGAGGAAGGGGAGGAGACAGCAAGGACTAACAAAATTGGGAGAATTCAATGTTCATGCCCCCAGGATGCAGACTCCCCAAACGGAATATGAGGTGCTGTTCCTCCAATTTCCGGTGCTGCTCGCTGTGGCCTTGGAGGAGACCCAGGACAGAGTGGTCAGAGACGGAGGGGGAGGGGGAGTTGAAGTGCCGAGCCACCGGGAGGTCAGCTTGTTATTGCGGACCGAGCGGAGGTGTTCGGCGAAACGATCGCCCAACCTCCGATTGGTCTCACCGATATAGATCTGCTGACATCTAGAGCAGCGGATGCAATAGATGAGGTTGGAGGAGATGCAGATAAACCTCTGTCGCACCTGGAACGATTGCTTGGGTCCTTGAACGGAGTCGAGGGGGGAGATAAAGGGACAAGTGTTGCATCTCTTGCGGTTGCAAGGGAAAGTGCCCGGGGAGGGGGTGGTACGAGAGGGAAGGGAAGAATTGACAAGGGAGTTATGGAGGGAGCGGTCTTTGCGGAAGGCAGATATGGGGGGAGATGGGAAGATGTGGCGAGTGGTGGGGTCACGATGGAGGTGGCGAAACTGACGGAGGATTACCTTTTGTATGTGACGGCTGGTGGGGTGAAAGGTGAGGACTAGGGGGACTCTGCCCTTGTTGCGAGTGGGGGGATGGGGAGAGAGAGCAGTGTTGCGGGGTATGGAAGAGACCCTGGTGCGAGCCTCATTTATGGTGGAGGAGGAGAACCCCCGTTTCCTGTCCTTGTTCTGCTTAAGAAACAACTGCAGATGCTGGAGAAATCGAAGGCAGACAAAAATGCTGGAGAAACTCAGCGGGTGAGGCAGCATTTATGGAGCGAAGGAATAGGTGACGTTTGGGGTCGAGACCCTTCTTCAGTCTCCTTCTTGTTCTGCTGTTCACACACTACTCACACAGTTTCAGTTCTAGTTCAGTTCATTCATCTGCAATTGTGAGATATTCATCAAGTTAAAGAATTTATTATTTTCATTTAATCCTTAATGTGTTTGCTACTGGAATAAGAAAATATTACTTGTGTTTGAAACATTTGATACAGCGACTGTATCAGTGTGATGTGGGCTGTTGCTTCACCTACAGGTGGCGTGGATGTACCGTTAAGGCAAAGATTCATCTCTGAGGAAAACTGAGTCCAGGGTTGTCCCTGTGAAGGAGCCGCCAGTCTGATATAAGACATTTAACTGTGAAATGCCTGCCCTTTAGTATTGGATAGATTGAGTGGAGGGTCTGTGCTGTTCCAAGTTTGTGATGGGTGTGGTGCGTTTCCCCAGCCATCTCGCCCAGTGCACGTATACCAGCACGGTTCACCAGCCCTTGTTAGCAGAGGCTCTTGGTGCAGGTGTTACCCGAAGCACAAAGGTTTTGTGGAGGTTCTACGTTAGGATCGGGCACGCAGCGAGCTAGCGAGAGGGTCGTCAGATTAGATCAGCCCAGCTTGCCGAGTGGCCGAAGGGCAGATTTTAATGTGTCGTTATTAAACTGTTCCATCTGTGCGGCATCGCCAGCTCCCTCTCTCTCTCTCCCAGATCCCCCACCCCAACTGTCGACCAAGTCTGATTGACAAAATGCTCCCACTCATATTACAGGTGGGCTCCACGTTTGCCCACTCGCTGAGCGGGCGGCGCCTCCTTCAAGGAGATGAGCGGGCGGCGCTAGTTTGGCTGCGGTTCAAATGGCTGCAGATTCTCATCATTATCACCGCCCGGTCACCCGATCCCGGCTCCCAACTGCGTGCCCTGACAGACTGGGACAAACCACAGACAGACACACCCACACACACACACACACACACACACACACACACACACACACACACACACACACACACACACACACACACACACACACACACACACACACACACACACACACAACACACACACACACACACCCACCCACACACACACACACACACACACACACCCACACACACACACACACACACACACACACACACACACACACACACACACACACACACACACACACACACACACACACACACACACACACACACACACACACACACACACACACACACACACACACACACACACACACACACACACACACACACACACACACACACAGACACACACACACACACACACACACACACACACACACACACACACACACACACACACACAGACACACACACACACACACACACACACACACACAGACACACACACACACACACACACACACACACACACACACACACACACAGACACACACACACACACACACACACACAGACATGACGGATAAATATAAGGCAGAGATACATCAACCTCTCACGGTGGAGCAGCGGCGGAGATGCCGCCTCACAGCGCCAGAGACCCGGCTTCGAACCTGCAAACCCGCACGTGTTTGTAGTGTGAGCGGCAGGAAACCGGTGCACCCGGGGAAAACCCACGCAGGTCACGGGGAGAACGTGCAAACTCTGTCCAGGCAGCGCCCGTGGTCAGGATGGAACCAGGGTCTCTGGTGCAGTGAGGCATCAACTCTACCGCTGCTCCACCGTGCCGACCCACCCACCCATTGAAGCGCGACATTCCAACCCGCTGAGCAAATCGGCAAGATCACGGTCCCTCCCGGAAATTGTGCTCAACAGGTTTTTCTGCATTAGTAACACATCGATGGGGAACAGAGTGTACCTTCTGGGTATGAGCTACGGGTTAAATGTCACGTACGTGGAGACGGGCCAAGAACTGAATGATAACAAAAGGGAACTAGTAATTCAAGTTTACACAAAAAAGCTGGAGAAACTCAGCGGGTGCAGCAGCATCTATGGAGCGAAGGAATTAGGCGACGTTTCGGGTCGAGACCCTTCATCAGAGGAGGGAATCGAGAGATGTAGATGGTGTGTAGAGAAATATAGAACAAATGAATGAAAGACATGCAAAAATGCCACAATGATAAAGGAAACAGGTGATTGTAAGCTGATTGCTATGTGAGAACGAGAAGCTGGTGCAACTTAGATGGGGGAAGGATGGGGAGAGAGGGAAAGCAAGGGCTACTTGAAGTTAGAGAAGTCAATGTTCATACCGCTGTGGTGTAAGCTGCCCAAGCGAAATATGAGGTGATGTTCCTCTAATTAACGCTGGGCCTCACTCTGACAGTGGAGGCGGTCAGTGTGGGAATGGCAGGGGGAGTTAAAGTGTTTGGCAACCGGGAGATCAGGTAGGTTACACAAAAAAGCTGGAGAAACTCAGCGGGTGCAGCAGCATCTATGGAGCGAAGGAAATAGGCAACGTTTCGGGCCGAAACCCTTCTTCAGACTGATCGGGGGCGGGGGTGGGTGGGGACAAGAAAGGGAAAAGGAGGAGTAGCCAGAAGGCTGGGGGATGGGAGGAGACAGCAGGGGGGCTGAGGAAGGGGAGGAGACAGCAAGGACTAACAAAATTGGGAGAATTCGATGTTCATGCCCCCGGGGTGCAGACTCCCCAAACGGAATATGAGGTGCTGTTCCTCCAATTTCCGGTGCTGCTCGCTGTGGCCATGGAGGAGACCCAGGACAGAGAGGTCGGAGACGGAGTGGGAGGGGGAGTTGAAGTGCTGAGCCACCGGGAGGTCAGCTTGGTTATTGCGGACCGAGCGGAGGTGTTCGGCGAAACGATCGCCCAACCTCCGCTTGGTCTCACCGATATAGATCTGCTGACATCTAGAGCAGCGGACGCAATAGATGAGGTTGGAAGAGATGCAGGTAAACCTCTGTCGCACCTGGAACGATTGCTTGGGTCCTTGAACGGAGTCGAGGGGGGAGGTAAAGGGACAAGTGTTGCATCTCTTGCGGTTGCAAGGGAAAGTGCCCGGGGAGGGGGTGGACCGAGAGGGAAGGGAAGAATTGACAAGGGAGTTATGGAGGGAGCGGTCTTTGCGGAAGGCAGATATGGGGGGAGATGGGAAGATGTGGCGAGTAGTGGGGTCACGTTGGAGGTGGCGAAACTGACGGAGGATTACTTTTTGTATGTGACGGCTGGTGGGGTGAAAGGTGAGGACTAGGGGGACTCGGCCCTTGTTGCGAGTGCGGGGATGGGGAGAGAGAGCAGTGTTGCGGGGTATGGAAGAGACCCTGGTGCGAGCCTCATTTATGGTGGAGGAGGGGAACCCCCGTTCCCTGAATAGTGAGGACATTTCAGATGTCCTGGTGTGGAACGCCTCATCCGTGGAGCAGATGCGGCGTAGACGGAGGAATTGGGAGTAGGGGATGGAGTCCTTACAGGAAGCAGGGTGGGAAGAAGTGTAGTCCAGATAGCCATGGGAGTCAGTGGGTTTATAGTGTATGTCGGTTAGAAGTCTATCACCTGCAATGGAGATAGTGAGGTCAAGGAATGGTAGGGAAGTGTCGGAAATGGTCCAGGTGTATTTGAGTGAATTGATAAAAAGTTCTAAAGCCGGAAATTGGCCACGAGGGGGGTTCCACGAGGAGGGGGTGCGTTGGAGACGGGAAAAGGGGTCATCAGTGGGGGGCGAGGACTCCTTCCCATGGAAGAAATTCAAGTTCATGGACTAGTTAAATAAACAACAGACAATATGTGCAGGAGTGGGCCATTCGAGCCAGCATCGCCATTCAATGTGATCATGGCTGATCATTCCCAATCAGTACCCCGTTCCTGCCTTCTCCCCATATCCCCTGACTCCGCTATCCCTAAGAGCTCTATCTAACTCTTTGAAAACATGCAGAGAGCCAGCCTCCACCGCCCTCTGAGGCAGAGAATTCCACACACACACACAACTCTCTGTGTGAAAAAGTTTTTCCTCATCTCCGTTCTAAATGGCTTACCACTTATTCTGAAACTGTGGCCCCTGGTTCTGGACTCGCCAAACATTGGGAACATGTTGCATGCATCTAGCGTGTCCAAACGCTTAATAGTCTTATATGTTTCAATAAGATACCCTCTCATCCCTCTAAACTCCAGAGTGTACAAGCCCAGCCGCTCCAATCGATCAGCATATGACATTCCCTCCATCCCTGAAATTAACCTCGTGAACTCTAAACTGCTGGAGTCTTTCTACCGCTGTTCGGTAGAAAGCATACTGACTTACTGCATAACTGCCTGCTTTGGGAACTGTTCAGCAGCTGACAGAGCAGCTCTCCAGAGGGTGATAAAAACGGCCCAGGGTATCATTGGACTCCCCCTGCCCCCTCTGGAGAACGTTTACCACTCCAGGTGCCGCAGCAGGACCTGTAATATCGTGAAAGACATTACACATCCTTGTCACCACCTTTTCACACTGCTGCCTTCAGGAAAAAGGTACAGGTCGCTAAAGTCACGCACTGCCAGACTCAAGAACAGCTTTTACCCATCAGCAATCTTGGAACTGAACTCTGTCTCGGGGGAGCGGGTTATGGGGAGGGAGGGGGGTGGGAGACAGTGTTAATTTATGTAAATGTGAATCCATGGGTGGGTTTGGGGAGGGAGGGAGTGTAAAAAGTATGAGTATGTAAATGTTTGAAGTTCTTTTAAATGGAGAGACCCAGTAACCTCGTTGTATGTGACACATGCAATGACAATAAAGCATTCTGATTCTGATTCTGATTCTGAACCTATGCTGCACTCCTTCAATAGCAAGAAAATGTCCTTCCTCATGTTTGGAGACCAAGACTGCACGCAATACTTCAGGTGTGGTCTCACTAGAGCCCTGTAGAACTGCAGGAGGACATCTTTGCTCCTATACTCAACTGATATGATATATGATATGCCATTTATTGTCACTATACATGTACAGTGAAATTAAAAGCTGCTCGTACTCAGTGCATACATATAATTTAGCACAAAAACCAAGAAACAGAAAACACAAACAGAAGGGAGAAGGGGGGGGGTAGGGGGGGGGGGGGGGGGATAGGTGCACAATTCTGCGGCGCTATATACATATATACAGATGGAAGTCCGGGTGTTGGGCTGTGAAGTCAGTGCATGTGTGAATTAAGAGTAGTTATAATTTTCGGAAAACAACTATTCCTGAGTCTATTTGTCCTGGATTTGATGCACCTATAGCGCCTTCCAGAGGGCAGCAGGTCGAACAGTCCAAACGCAGAATGGGAGCTGTCTTTGATGATCTTCTTTGCCCTGCTAAGGCAGCGGGAGGTGTAGATATCCATCAGGGAGGGGAGAGGGCAACCAATGATCCTCTGCGCTGTCCTAGTTACCCTCTGAAGCATCTCCCTGTCTGCCATGGTGCAGCTGCCATACCATGCTGTAATGCAGTATGTCAGCAGGCTCTCGATGGACGAGCGGTAGAAGGTCAGCAGCAGGTTAGAGTCCAGGTTGTGCTTCCTGAGGACCCTCAGGAAGTGCAGCCGCTGCTGAGCCTTCTTGATGACCGCTGTCGTGTTGTCTGTCCAGGAGATATCAGCAGCGATATGGACGCCGAGAAACCGGAAGGTGTTGACCCTCTCCACACACTCGCCGTTGATGTGTAGGGGGGCTAAGTCGGTGCTGTGCCTCCTGAAGTCGACAATGAACTCTTTTGTTTTCCTGGTGTTCGGAGCCAGATTGTTTTCTGAGCACCAGGTTGTCAACTTCAGGACTTCCTCTCTGTAGGCTGCCTCGTCTCCCTTTGAAATAAGTCCGACTACAGTAGTGTCGTCAGCAAATTTGACGATGCGGTTGTTGTTGTGGGCCGGACTACAGTCGTAGGTGTAGAGACAGTATAAGAGGGGGCTTAGCACACAGCCCTGTGGGGAGCCGGTACTCAACCTGCGAGTGGAGGAGAGGTGGGGGCCGAGTCTCACAGTCTGGGGCCGGTTGGTGAGGAAATCTTTTATCCAGGCACATGTGATAGTGGGGAGGCCGAGAGTGACCAGTTTATCAATGAGAATGTCCGGAATGATTGTGTTGAAAGCTGAGCTATAATCCACAAAGAGCATCCGAACGTAGCTCTGCCCCTGCTCCAGATGGTTCAGCACAGAGTGGAGAGCTACGGTAATGGCGTCTTCCGTGGATCTGTTTTGGCGATAAGCGAATTGGTGGGGGTCGAAGTCTGGTGGTAGATAGTCCTTGATGTGCTGGAGGACCAATCTCTCGAAGCACTTCGTGAGGGCCACAGGACGGTAATCATTAAGGCTGGTGATGGGAGACTTCTTCGGCACTGGGACAATTGTGGCTGATTTTAGGCAGGACAGAATAACTGCCTGGTCCAGGGAGAGGTTGAAAATTCTGGTGAAGATGGCAGTGAGCTGGTGGGCACACGCTTTGAGCACCTTACCAGGTACTCCATCTGAGCCGGTAACTCCTCGTGTTATGAAGGCCAAGGTTATTGGCTTTCTTCACTGTCTGCTGTACCTGCATGCTTACTTTCATAGACTGATGAACAAGGACCCCATCCCGTTGTACTTCCCCTTTTCCCAACTTGACACCATTTAGATAGTAATCTGCCTTCCTGTTTTTGCCACCAAAGTGGATAACCTCGCATTTATCCACATTACACTGCATCTGCCATGCATCTGCCCATTCCCCAACCTGTCCAAGTCACCCTGCATTCTCATAGCATCCTCCTCACAGTTCACACTGCCACCCAGCTTTGTGCCATCTGCAAATTTGCTCATGTTACTTTTAATCCCTTCATCTAAATCATTGATGTATATTGTAAATAGCTGCGGTCCCGGCACCGAGCCTTGCGGTACCCCACTAGTCACTGCTGGTCCCAGCACCGAGCCTTGCGGTACCCCACTAGTCACTGCTGGTCCCAGCACCGAGCCTTGCGGTACCCCACTAGTCACTGCTGGTCCCAGCACCGAGCCTTGCGGTACCCCACTAGTCACTGCTGGTCCCAGCACCGAGCCTTGCAGTACCCCACTAGTCACTGCTGGTCCCAGCACCGAGCCTTGCGGTACCCCACTAGTCACTGCTTGACATTCTGAAAGGGGCCCGTTAATCCCTACTCTTTGTTTCCTATCTGCCAACCACTTCTCTATCCATGTCAGCACTCTACCCCCAATACCATGTGCCCTAATTTTGCCCAATAATCTCCTATGTGGAACCTTATCAAATGTTTTCTGAAAGTCCAGATACACTACATTCACTGGCTCTCCCTTGCCCATTTTCCTAGTTACATCCTCAAATAATTCCAGAAGATTAGTCAAGCATGATTTCCCCTTCATAAATCCATGCTGACTCGGACCGATCCTGTTACTGCTATCCAAATGTGCCGCTATTTCATCTTTTATGATTGACTCCAGCATCTTCCCCACCCCCAATGTCAGGCTAACTGGTCTATAATTCCCTGTTTTCTCTCTCCTGCCTTTTTTAAAAAGTGGGATAACATTAGCTACCCTCCAATTCACAGGAACTGATCTTGAATCTATAGAACATTGGAAAATGATCACCAATGCATCCACGATTTCTGGAGCCACTTCTTTAAGTACCATGGGACGCAGACCATCAGGCTCTGGGGATTTATCAGCCTTCAGTCCCATCAGTCTACCCAACACCATTTCGTGCCTAATATGGATTTCCTTCAGTTCCTCCGTCACCCCAGATCCTCTGGCCACTACTATATCAGGAAGATTGTTTCTGTCCGCCATAGTGAAGACAGATGTAAGTTATTGGGGCAAATCCTCCAAAATCATGGAAGAACTCGGATAAGGACATGGACATTTTAAAAAGACAAATTTGCTGGCTGCAACGGAAAAAAAAACCCAATCCACAAACCTGTCTGGCATGTGGACTTTGGCATCAAACAACTGTGCGAATTGGGGTGGACAGGAAAGGCTGAGACGGAGATAACGAGATTATCTTGGATACACAAAGGAAGGGGAACCAAGCCTCAGCAGACGGTGGTAGCCCAAGCTCAATCACCATCTTGGATGACCCATCCATCGAGACAATAGGAGCCCGTCCAGGCGATGGGATAACGATCAGGCTGAGGTATCATGACATCACCAAACCCCTTATCATCGGAAGCCTATTGTTCATGCCAGATCGAAACTGGGAATCATCAAAAGAACCCTTTTCATCCAGAGGACCACCTGGGGGTTTCAAAGTAAGCTCAGGTATAAAACAGGAGTCAAGGCAGAACTCTTTCTCTCTCTTTCTCTCTTTTTCCTGCCCTGCTGGACAGCTCGTGAGCCCAAACTGTAAGTACCCCAGTGACCTGGTGAAATTCCCGAAATAGTATAGAGGTTAAGAAGATAAAGGGGTTGTACTTGCAAGTAAAATTGTGTAAAGTAAGTTTTACAACATGCTCGATATTTTTCCGTCCATAGTCTTAGTTTAAAGCATAAGTTTAGCCACGTATTATGTAGTGTTGGTGAGATTCGATTCTCATTGTTTAATAAAGCCTGTAAATTTTAGACTTGCTTTGAGTCCATCTTGGTTTCTGTTTTCCCTCATCAGCACACTCTGGTCAATTCTACCTTTTGTCATATCCCACCATAATTCCGAGGTCTAGAACCCAGGGGAATCCCTTTTGTTGTATTCTCTCTCTTGGAAACCGCTCGAGTGGAGTGGTGGCCGTTTGACCCTCCGACAAGGGAGAGAATAACTCGGGCAGTTGGGCCCGAAGGGAAATAAAGGGAAACGCAAAACCCCTACAGAATGGCGACCATGGCAGTGAAAAAGTTACTTTTATAACAACTAAACCAGGTTCGCTTCTTAATAAACAGACAACACACAAACTGTTTGGTAGACCAGTTCAAAACTTTACTTAACATCGGCCGATGGAAGGGAGCGAGGATTCCAGCTAAGTGACCAATGTAGACACTCAACTGTCCCCGGTCCTCTTCTCTGAACAACAGAATTACATTGCCTTAAATAGGGTTTTTTCCCCTTAACACCTTCCACAGACATTAATCATGTCAGAGGTACAGGAAAAGGTTTCCACAGATTGCATCACATCAAAGGCCTTTTGTTTACATGGTACAAGATATACTAAAAACATTGACCATCTGCTTTATCATTTTATTTCCACTTTCCTGGTTTTTTTTTCTTTGTCACTTGGTCCCTCATAAACATAGTCCATCTGTTTTATTGCCTCTTGCTTCAAAGATGTGACCACCTATATCTCTCTTCCTCTATCACCTCCTCCCCCATAAACATTGGTCATTTGATTTCCACTTTCCTGGTTTTTTTCTTTGTCACTTGGTCCCTCCTAAACATACCATCTGTTTACAAAGATGTGACCACCTATTCCTCGTCTTCCTTTATTGCCTCCTCCCCATAAACATTGGTCATTTGATCTCTACTTCAAAGATATCTTTAGCTCCTTCTCTCTCTGCCTGTCACTTGGAAGACAATGTTATAGGATTTATTATCTCCCACACCCCGCAACCTTAGACAAGCCTAATTTGACACTAAATGTAAACTGTAAGCTAGCCCTGAAACCTATTTTAATTTTTTCTTATTTTTGTAACTTTATTTGGCTTCATCAGCAGGACCTCGGTGGTTTGGGATATGTGATTTGCCAGAGGGGGTGAGAGAACGTAGCAAGATGGAGGAGAGAATCTCCTCTCATCTGTTTAAAAAAATCAATCTCACCAAACAATGGGTGATAGCATTGGTGACAGCACAGCAGCCTGCAGTAGCTGCTGCTCAATGGACGGAAAGCAAGGCTTATAATAAAGGGCAGGAAACGGCAGTTTGGTTAGCGTGCCTATCACAGCAGGTAGCAAAAATGCAGAGACAGGTAGATAGACTGGAAGAGCAACTGAGAGAAGCTAGGGCCAGCGTTGAAGAAAGCGCTAGAGAAGGGGAAGGGCTATCTGAGGAATGCAGTAAAGCCAGGCAGTGTATCTTGCAGGCGAGGGAGTCTAAAGAAGCTTTTACTATCCTGCTTTATATTCTTGGCTAGCTTACCTTCGTACCTCATCTTTCCTCCCTATATTGCCTTTTTAGTTATCTTCTGTTGCTCTTTAAATGTTACCCAATCCTCTGGCTTCCCGCTCATCTTTGCTATGTTGTACTTCTTCTCTTTTATTTTTATATTGTCCATGCATAGCCTTGTCAGCCACGGTCACCCCTTACTCCCCTTGGAATCTTTCTTCCGCTTTGGAATGAACTGATCCTGCACCTTCTGTATTATTCCCAGAAATACCTGCCATTGTTGTTCCATTGTCATCCCTGCTGGGGTATCTTTCCAGTCAACTTTGGCCATCTCCTCCCTCATGGCTTCTTAGTACCCTTTGCTCAAGTGTAATACCGACACCTCCAATTTACCCTTCTCCCTCTTAAATTGTAGATTAAAACATATCATGTTATGGTCAGTATCTCCTAATGGCTCCTTTACTTGAGTTCCCGTATCAAATCCTGTTCAGTACACAACACTAAATCCAGAATTGTATTCTCCCTGTTAGGCTCCAATACAAGCTGCTCTAAGAATCCATCACGGAGGCACTCCACAAAGTCCCTTTCTTGTGGTCCAGTACCAACCTGATTTTCCCAGTCTACCTGCATGTTGAAATCTCCCATAACAATCGTAGCATTACCTTTGTGACATATCAATTTTAACTAATTTCACATCTGCATTTGTCGCTGGGGAATCCAAACTGAGTTTAGACTGTACGTTAGAGTCACAGAACGGAATCAGACTCCACCACGCTGACCACCAATTGTCCCACACACCAGCACTATCCTACACACACCGGGGACTCTTTTACCGAAGCCAATTAACTGACAATCCTGGGTACACAAAAATGCTGGAGAAACTCAGCGGGTGCAGCAGTATCTATGGAGTGAAGGAAATAGGTAACGTTTCTGGCCGAAACCCTTCTTCAGACTGATAGGGGGTGGCGGGGAGAAGGAAGGAAAAAGGGAGGAGGAGGAGCCCGAGGGCTGGGGGAGGGGAGGAGACAGCTCGATGGCTGAGGAAGGGGAGGAGACAGCAAGGGCTAGTATAATTGGGAGAATTCAATGTTCATGCCCCCCGGATGCAGGCTCCCCAAGCGGAATATGAGGTGCTGTTCCTCCAATTTCCGGTGTTGCTCACTCTGGCAATGGAGGAGACCTAGGACAGAGAGGTCGGATTGGGAATGGGAGGGGGAGTTGAATTGCTGAGCCACCGGGAGATCATGTAGGGTCTTGCGGACCGAGCGGAGGTATTCGACGAAACGATCGCCCAACCTCCGCTTGGTCTCACCGATGTAGATCAGCTGACATTTAGAGCAGCGGATGCCGTAGATGAGGTTGGAGGATATACAGGTGAACCTTTGTCGCACCTGGAACGACTGCTTGGGTCATTGAATGGAGTCGAGGGGGGAGGTGAAGGGACAGGTGTTGCATTTCTTGCGGTTGCCATGGAAAGTACCCGGGGAGGGGGTGGTACGGGAGGGATGGGAAGAATTGACAAGGGAGTTATTTCCTTCGCTCCATAGATGCTGCTGCACCTGCTGAGTTTCTCCAGCATTTTTGTCTACCTTCGATTTTCCAGCATCTGCAGTTCCTTCTAGAACACAACTGACAATCCTGTACAGCCCCCTGGGAAAACCCACGCAGGTTACGGGGAACACGTACAAATTCTGTACAGGCAGCACCTGTGGTCAGGATCGAACCCTGGTCCAGTGTGAGGCAGCAACTTACTAAATGGCGTGGCCTCACAATAAGTGGTAGAAGCAGAATTAAGCCTGCGTTAGAATCAGACACGCAGCGAGCTAGCCAGAGGGCTGTCAGACCAGATCAACCCAGGTTACCAAGTGGCCGAAGGGAGGAACCAACCCCAGAGGTTCAAGCAACAGCATCTTTATTTAAGCCAACCCACCTGGAAAGTTTCACCAGCCTGTTGGAATCCAATCTGGACTTTCCAACCCCCACCCCAACACACACAGCACATTCTCCTCGTTTCCTTCAATCCAGGTTGTTTACATAGGAATGTAAGGTCTGTCTCAAATTGGTTGATACTCAATTCGACCATTGACAGGTTCGTTCCAGGCATTCTTGCGTTTTCAGGGCTGGCGCTATATTGAGTCAATAATTGAAATAGATACAATTGTGGACTAGTGTAGCCTGCAGTACGCTGTGGCAGACTGCTGACATATTTGACGGATTAATCTATATTACTAAAAGTCTCATCTTGACCACTTCCTGTTGCACTGCATATTGATTTTAGAAAAAACACTGCCACTTACGGCTGTGATTTTTGACCATCTTACTCAGAGTCCCCCTCCGCTGGGCAGGACAACAGGATTTTTCCCATCAGTGAAAAATAAAAGACGTTTTAATGTTTAAATAATGTTGAGATTCTCTCTCCTGTCAATCACGCCATGAAGGCCACACCCCTTCCGGTGGGAGGGAAAGGGAACGATAAATCCCGGAAGTGTTGAGTGACTCACTCAGTCTCTGAAAGATGGGGGGAGTGAGAGGGTCACGTCTCTCAGTCTGAGCTGTGAATAACACTGAACACATGTCTACTAAACTGTGAGTGCCCTTAATGTGGTTTGAAAATGTAGTTTGAAAATGTAGTTTGAAAATGTAGTTTGAAAATGCAAAAGTGTTTTTTGGTTTGAAAATGCTAAAAGTGTTTTTGGCTTTGCAAATGCTTGCTAAAAGTGTTGTTGGCTTTGCAAATGCTTGCTAAGAGTGTGTTTTGGTTTGTAAATGCTTGATTTTTGTGCTTTGAAACTGCCTGCTGAAAGTGCATTTTGCTTTGAAAATGTTTGCTAAAAGTGTTGCTTGCTTTGAAAATGCTATAGTGTTGCTTGCTTTGAAAATGCTAAAGTGTGTGGCCTTTGCCGTTGGTTTGAAAATGCTAGTGTGAGGTCTTTGCCTTTGGTTTGAAAATGCAACAGCTGTGTTGCCTTATTGAAAAGTGCACTTGAGTTTGGCGGCCTTGCATCCTGCTTGAAGTGGCATGAAACTGCTCTTCAGTTTGGCGGGCTTGCACCCTGCTTGACATGGTATAACACTGCACTTGAGCTTGGCGGCCTTGCACCCTGCCTGAAATGGAATTTCAAGGAATAGCCGTGAGTCAATTGCCAGCCCACCAGCCGTGAGTGAGTGAGCTGCCAGCACACCTTGCTTGAGTGATTGAGCCTCCAGCCCAAGAATCCATTTGGCCCACAATGTCCATTCTAGCCCTCTGGAAACCAGTCCCTTCAGCCCACAACACCCATACTAGCGCTCCAGGAATCCCCCCTCCACTGGCCAGCAATATTGGAATTAGTGGAGAGGTGGAATATTGCATTGGGGGACCAGCCCTCCCGTGTGAACCTGGGATCCAACAGGTCCCACTTGGTCTAGTTTATTTACAAATCTCACTGAAATGAATGCGCAGGTCCATGCACACAGTCGCTCAGCTGGCGAGAGTGTTTATCCCAAATGACCTGGGCATTTGTAATACCGAGTTCGCTTATTAAAGGACGTTCCTTTCGGAAGGAGACGAGGAACAATTTCTTTAGTCCGAGGGAGGTGAACCTGTGGAATTCATTGTCACAGACGGTTGTGGAGGCCAAGTCAATGGATATTTTAAGGCAGAGATAAATCTTGATTAGTACGGGTGTCAGAGGTTATGGGGAGAAGGCAGGAGAATGGGGTTAGGAGGGAGAGATAGATCAGCCGTGATTGAATGATGGAGTAGACCTGATGGGCAGAATGGCCTTATTCTGCTTCCAATTTGCTTTTTTGTTTGTTATTGATTTGAATGATGTTTTGGAGCAGGTTACATATATATACAGCTTCAGTAACTCCAACACAAGGCTGTGGAGGCCAAGTGAATTGATATTTTTACCGCAGAGATAGATAGATTCAAGTCAAAAAGTCAAGTCAAGAGAGTTTATTGTCATGTGTCCCAGATAGGACAATGAAATTCTTGATTGCTGCAGCACAACAGAATATTGTAAATACAGATACAGAACAGTTCAGTGTGTCTATATAGCATAGACCATATATACACACATAAATAAACAGATAAAGTGCAATAGGCTGTTGTCGTTCAGAGTTTGTTTGAAGTTGTGTTTAATAGCCTGATGGCTGTGGGGAAGTAGCTATTCCTGAACCTGGATGTTGCAGATTTCAGGCTCCTGTACCTTCTACCTGAAGGCAGCGGAGAGATGAGTGAGTGGCCAGGATGGTGTGGGTCCTTGATGATGCTGCCAGCCTTTTTGAGGCAGCGACTGCGATAGATCCCCTCGATGGTGGGGAGGTCAGAGCCGATGATGGACTGTGCAGTGGTCACAACTTTCTGCATTCTCTTCTGCTCCAGGGCGCTCAAGTTGCCGAACCAAGCCACGATGCAACCGGTCAGCATGCTCTCGACTGTGCACTTGTACAAGTTCGAGAAAGTCCTCTTTGATATACCGACTCTCCGTAATCTTCTCAGGAAGTTGAGGCGCTGATGTGCTTTCTTTATCATTTCATCAGTGTGCTGGGACCAGGAAAGATCTTCGGAAATATGCACGCCCAGGATTTTGAAGTTGTTGACCCTTTCCACCATCGACCCGTTGATATAATCGGGATTGTGGGTCCCCATCCTACCCCTTCCAAAGTCCACAATCAGTTCCTTGGTTTTGCTGGTGTTGAGAGGCAGGTTATTGTGCTGGCACCATTTGGTCAATCGGTCAATCTCCCTTCTATACTCGGACTCATCCCCATCAATGATACGTCCCACAACAGTGGTGTCGTCGGTGAACTTGATGATGGAGTTTGCACTATATCCAGCTGCACAGTCATGAGTATAGAGTGAGTACAGCAGGGGGCTGAGCACCCAGCCTTGAGGTGCTCCCGTGCTGATTGTTATCGAGGATGACACATTTTCACCAATATGGACAGACTGTGGTCTGTGGATGAGGAAGTCGAGGATCCAATTGCAGAGGGATGCGCAGAGACCCAGATCTGTGAGTTTGGTAACCAGTTTGGAGGGGATGATTGTGTTAAATGCTGAACTGTAGTCAATGAATAACAACCTGACATATGAGTTTTTGTTGTCCAAGTGGTCCAGTGTGGAGTGGAGTGCCAGCGAGATCGCATCCACCATTAATCTGTTGTGGCGGTAAGCGAACTGCAGTGGGTCCAGGTTTTTGTCGAGGTAGGAGTTGATTTGCTCCATGGTCAACCTCTCAAAGCACTTCATCACCACAGGCGTTAGTGCCACTGGTCGATAGTCGTTGAGGCATGTCACCTTGCTCTTCTTGGGCACCGGTATTATTGATGCCCTTTTAAAGCAGGTGGGAACCTCAGACCTCAGAAGTGAGAGGTGAAAATGTCCATAAAAACTCCAACAAGTTGGTCCGCACAGGTTTTTAGAACACGACCGGTGTGGGACACATGTTGAAACCTGCTGTGTGCTTGCATGTGTATGAATCAATAACCTGGCCGTTCATCATGTGAAATGTGACCACACCCAGGCTGGATGGGAGTAGTTGTTGGCTTTTGAACTTTGTATGTTGAGACTTGTACTTATCCTGCAACACTGACAAACAAAGATCGTAGTATCTCTCTGGTATCTTTGCTGACAACCCACACAGCCTAGTTTGAATTCTCTGCAGCTAAATACAGCACCCTGAAATATATAATGTCTGGGATATTATTTATTTATTTGCTTCTGTACTCCACAATTTGAGATTTGTAATAGAAAAAAATCTCATGTGGTTAAGGATCACATTGTCAGATTTTAATAAAGGCCATTTTGATACAGTTTGGTTTCACCATGTTGTTCTTGGAGATAAAAAATATTAAATAAATACAGGGTTCTACCGTGAGATCATGAGCTTCATCTACAGGGAGAGAAAAGAGCGAGAGAGAGAGAGGGAGTGAAAGAGAGAGAGAGAGAGGGAAAGCTTGGACCATGATGTGTAGACAGGAGACTGGAATCCACAGAGAGGAGAGCTCTTCGGCACGTCGTCCACAGACCGCAGAGGATTATTGGGACACGGCTACCAGCCTTGGAGGGCATCTACCACACCCGGTGCCTCAGGAAGGCCGTCAGTATTCATAAAGACTCCTCACACCCTTGTAATGGACTGTTCGAACTACTTCCCTCCGGCAGACGTAAGAGTTATTCTGTATTGTTTCTTTATTGATAGTTTCTGTGTTTTACTTGTGTTTGCTTTAATTTAATAATTTGGCTCTTCGGGCTAATGGAATCAAGGGATTTGGGGGAAAAGCAGGAACGGCAGCAAATCTACTGCCACGTTCCCTAAAATCTGGAGAAGTGACCCGACCGGAAACGTCACCAGTCTACGTTCTCCACAGATGTTGCCTGACCACCTGAGTTACTCCACAGATGTTGCCTGACCACCTGAGTTACTCCACAGATGTTGCCTGACCACCTGAGTTACTCCACAGATGTTGCCTGATCACCTGAGTTACTCCACAGATGTTGCCTGATCACCTGAGTTACTCCACAGATGTTGCCTGATCACCTGAGTTACTCCACAGATGTTGCCTGATC